>NW_019385886.1:1009-108877 GCF_000671375.1 Centruroides sculpturatus | reverse complement strand
CTGGACATTTAAAATCCTACTGTAAAATCATTTTTACAGTACAGTTTTAATCATCCATTAATTTACATTCAGGTGTTTTTTGTCAAATATGGTAATAAAATTTGAAATGCTATTTCAAACTTTCCTCTCATATCTAAACAGTTTAAATAGTACTTAACTTATAATACTTAACTTTAACTATTTTTATTCAATTTTGCAATTTACTACCAAATTATGAAATAAATTTGCAATTTAATCATTTTAACCATTCACCTACTAATGCTATTAATTTTTTTTTTTTTTTTTTTGCTAACAGCATCAATTCAATATTTGTTTTAAAAATTATTAATAAATTATTTTAAATAAAGTTATTAATTTAATATTTAGGACATTTGTATCTATATGTAGAAATGTTAAACATAATTCTAAAATAATACACAATTTTAGTAAATAGTATTTGCTTTTAATTTTATTCGTCTGGTGAAGTTATTTTTCTTTGATAGAAGAATATGAACAGATTTTTCAAATCTTTTCCTTCCTTGTAATTAGAAATTAATAAATAACTATTTACAAGGAAGAGTGTTTTCTAACAAATACAAATTAAGATAAAATAATAGTAAAGAAATTTATTATACAGCAATCATTTTTATAAAGATTTATCATTTGAAAACTAAAATGATATCATTAATTTCTAATTAGGAAATCATTTTAATCATTACAATATTAAGCAATAGTAAAGTGTTTTAATGACATTAATAGCATACTAATGTCTTAAAAAATAATTATACTTTAATAGAAGTAGAATTCTGCTAAATCTAAACAACAATTTACCTCCATGTATTCACATTGAAGTATTAAAATTAAGTAAAATAAAAATGATACATTACATTGAGGAACAACTTGCAATTGATCGTCTTTTTCTTTTATTTTTTGATCCTATTACTGGAATACCAAAATGTTCTGGATTTGTTAATGGCAACTGATCCAAAGTCTAATAAAAAAATTAAATAAAATTTGAAAGACTGCAACAAGCAATTAACAAATTAATTTTTTATTTATAATCTATTGATCTGATTTATAATCTTTGCTACATCCAACATTTTTATTGAGATTATATGAACTAATATATTAAATGAATCAATTCATTGTACATCCGTGTTTGCATGCAATTAATCTGAATAGTTATTCTACAGTAATGTCAGTATTTCAAAATATTAGAATAATAATAAAAATGTTGAACATTATAGCTCAAGAATTACATAATATTCTTAATTATATATGATTAACTTTATGCAATAATAATAGGTAAATAAATTTAACTAATAATATTTTAAATAAATTATACAGGAACAATATTTTCTTCTCTTAATTTTAAAAATTTAAATTATTTGCTTAACAGGGGTATATTCTAATCCTCAACAGTAATTATAGCATTCAATAATTCGTATACTTTTACATCAAAGTCTCTGATTTAGATAATAAAATTATAAAAATTGTAGGAAAACAAAATTACTATTATTACTAAAAAATTAACTCTATATAGTGAAAATGAGAACTATTGCTAAGCATTCTTTAAGAAATAAAAATTTTTCCAATTTCATCACAAAATGTCAAATCCATATTTAAATAGAATTGAATGGATTCAGATATCTGTTTTGATTTTTCTTTGTATTTTGTAAAATATAATATTTGTTAATTCTATTCATAAAATTTCATTAATAGATGAAAGTTTTGTTTTTAGTTATTAGGAACTTTTACCACATTTCTGTGCAAATAATAGCATGCTCTTATATGTAAAAAGTGCTTTGTTTTGCATTTTTGAAACATGCCCTGCATTCACTTACAAGAGTTTATACCACATATAACAGCATGCTCAGATGTGTATCAACTTTGACTTGACAAGAGCACTGTACTGTTGTTTCAATGTAAATTACATATAAATGAATTGATACGGTAACTACTCAACGATATCTCTGTGGTAACCATTATTAAAAATAGAAGTCTGATGCCGACACAATAAGATATTTCCAATATCATTAGTTTTTTAAAAATAGTGAGAATTTTTAAAGGCACTTTGCAGAATATAGTGCCAATTTTGCTGCATCTGTACACTTATGTGCATGGAAATACAGTATTTTTAATCATATATATTTGATTATTATTTTTCATTAATTAAAAACTAACCAAAGTGATATTCTTACCTCACTTTCTGCAAAATGTCGCCCACTTTTTAAGCAAAGCGATGTTCTCCTCAGTGTCGTTTCATCACCATCATCAAATACTGAAATAAAACTTGTTTTTAATTAAAAAATCATGAAATTCAAATATGAAAATTATATAACTATATAAGTTTCATAAAATTATTTATTATACAAGCTCTCTCTCAAAGTACACAACTCCATTTTACATTAACAAACAACAAGTAGTAAGATAATGATACAAGCTATTATAATAAGTTACCTTATATCATATATCATTGAAATATTTGAAGTGATAAAAATTTTAAATTCTATTATTTCAAATATTTGTCAGAACAAGTTGTAAGTAAAACTAAAGATAGCTCAAAAGAAGCCAAAAATGTTTTTTGTAAATAAAATAGTTGNTCATTCTTCATACGTTTCAATAGTTATACATTGTATACCTTTTCAAACAAATGTACACAATTTCTTTCACAATTGATGTACATTGCTGAATTTATCAAAGCAGAAACTGCTAAAGTCCAATGGCAATTACAATGCTTCCCACCATGGCCAAAAATGGAAGTTCATAGTAAAATGAAACTTTTCATTATTGGAGGAAAATATTGTTGTAAACAAAGATTTTTATTGTGTTCAGAAATTAATTAAATGCTCTTTGTGTCTCTTTTTAATTTTTTAAAATAACTTAATTTTTAAACATAGTTTTTTGTTTACAAATGTAAAGTAAGACAATTAAGCTTTGAAGTAGGATGTAGGAAATCTGTTGTAATTGTAGGATTGTCCTACCAAAAGTAAAATGCATGACAACCCTAGTTATGATGAAAGTAGAATCCCGAGAGAGTGGAAAACTGTACAGTCCCATGAAAACCATGGAAAGAGACCATTTTGCAGGTTGTGGCATTAAGCAGCATTATGCTTAATGGCTATGTCAAGCTCTATGTTTTTGCAAGGGATGTCTACTGAAAAAAGGTAGAGATGAGATTTCAGAACCCCATGAGACCATACCAAGATGTTATAGTTGCAGATTTCATTTTTATAGACAATAATATTTGCAGACTTAGGGCTGCACTTGTCATTAATTTTATTAATGTGATGATTTTCATTATGTGGAATGACCAGCAAGATCTCCAGATTTAAGTCAACACATGGGATACCCTAGGGAGACAAGGTGTATCCCACCACCAAAAACACTCTGGCAACTTCAAGATGCTCCTGTTCAAGAATGGACTTTGTTCCCGACAACCAATAAACATTATAACAAAGTGTGAGCAATTGCTGTGCAAGTAGGTAGGAGGCTAATCCCATCATATTAATAATTTTCTATGCAAAAAGATTAACAACAATGCTTATTACTTACTGTTTTTTGGTTTGATATAATTTATATTACATTTTTACCTGTCAATTATTTTGTTGAATAAAAAATACAATATTATGCTTGTATATTGTTCTGATCAGTAGTTCCTGAGACACAAACTAAATTAATGGTTACACTTATATTTTGAACATGTCTATACATGAGTGTAATTAGCCTTTGTATAAAATTGTTGGAAGAGTTGACATATTTTAACAAAACAAAAGTGGAATACATTCATATATATTATTTTGGAGACAGAAACTATGTTTTACTTTTCAGTGTAAAGTGAAGAAAATGAGAAATGTGAGAGAATAAATTTATGATGATAATATAATAAATTATGAATTTCATAAAAGTGTTTCATTAATGTAAAAATTTCAATAATAATCTGTAAGCAAGCTTAATATTTTATCATTGTTTTTCTATTAAAATTAAAAGTAAAATTAAAAAATGATAAAATGCATTCAAAGAAATGCTGACTTAATATACAATTCAAAACGATCAAGTAACTTACTGTTTGCCATCTTTGAAGGATCTCACGAGATAATAATCTTTAGAATTGATTTTGATGTCTTGAGAAGTTGGAGAAACTATTAAAGCCGGAAACCAATTGTCTTTCTTTCTTTTGTCGCCCATGTCAACGCACACAACTTTAGCAATATCGGTTTCATAATCTTTCTTTAAATCTTTTTTCCTTTTAGAATGAAGTTCTTCACTGCTACTGTCTCCATCCCTGAAATATAATTAATCCATCGTCATAATGCATTGCACTGTAATTATCAAAACTAAAAAATGTACACTCCGGCATTAAAAATCCAAAATGTAGGTTGGCAAATGCTTTTGATGCCCCTCCTGATTTGATTTCATGCTGGATATTGGTTACGGAGTGTACATTTTTTGTCTTATATGACCTGGTGTGGGAAAAACTTTAGTTATTATCAAAACTCTTAAGTCATTTAATCTATAATTATTCTGAACGTTTCTTTTTGAATAAAAGTTTCAAATTCTTACATTGGCATTTTATATGTTAAAAAATAAGAATTCAAATTAACGAAATAAAAGAATTTGATGTCATTCTTAATTTCAGTAATAATATAAATAATTAGTAAACTCTGCAATGATTTGCAAACAACTATAAATAAAAATTATGCTATGTATAATGAAATAATTTCTGAATATACATAACTGAAGTTGGGATGATATCACTTCCGATCTTTCAAAGTAATCAAAATGAAGGAGTCTCATTACATTTTCTTAACTTCATCAAATAAATAAATAATTAATTTAATTAAACAACATTAGTGACGTTTGTAATATAACAACATCACAATTTGTTGTGTCAGAAGCATTCTATAATATTTTTGAGATGCTTAATAAAATAGTAATATCATATATTCAATGTATATTGGTTGAGTGCAAAATTATTATTCTATATTACGTATGAACATAGTATTTGTATGAACATGGAAAAAGTGCAACATTAATATTCACAAGTAATACTAAAATTTGTTAGTTATAACTACAGTAGAGCATCGATTATCCAAATCAATTGGGGACTGGGGTTGTTCGGAAAATCGATTTTTCGGATAACCGATTACGTACGAAAAAATACATTATTAATATAGTATATTAGTATATCCCAATAATAGTATATTAATATATCCCATGTTTAAATTTTTCTCTGTTGCGTGTCACTTTGCATTGAATTTTCATTGATGTTAAGACTAACGAAAATTTTTACAATATTAATCATGGCTATTGTATCGTTAAAAATTATTTCTTTATTTTGTACAAACAAAATAAATATATTGAAAAATATAAAAACAAAAAAAATTATAATTTAGACATTAATCTAGTATCAAAAACGTTCAATTCAGCACAACACAGTTCGACTGCAATGCTTTCAGTCGACAGACGTTTCAGTTGATCGGCATTCGGATAATTGATACTCTACTATAGTTTGTATAATAAAACAGTTGACAAACTAAGGGTACTAACATTGGCAATTATGGAAAAATACTGTTAACAATATTTGGTAGAAAGCACAATGCAAATGCAATATTTCATTGTTTAATCATTGTACTTACTCAAGATTTGGCTTTTCCAGTTTTAGTATCTCTGAAGGGTAGGTCTTAGATACAATGTAACACTTTGTAATTAGTAATCTCTTGCAATATACATCTTGCTTCTTTGTCACTAATTCCATTGTATCATTTTAATAATTTTGTTAGACCAATATTTAAGAGGTCAACCTAGCTTAATATAGTTAGTCTGTTATAATAATGTTTTAAGTAATTGGATGAAAATCCCAGGAAACTTTGTGGTACTCTTTCCAGAATTGTTGTATTTCTAATTGCTTTAAATAATATCAAGGACAACTCCATATGGTTAGATGTAACAATCAATTTAAAAAAGCCTAATGTGAAAAGTGAGAGATTTCAAATTTTGATACCACAGAGAATATTGATATATAACTTGCTTTACTGTGTAAAACTAAACAAATTTATATCAACAGAACCAATTCTGTTAACATAAATTTGTCTCCAGCTGTCTATTAAAAAAACTCACAAGTTTGCATTCAGAAATGAAAGTGCATCTTAGATTTGAGAAACTGATAATTTAGCATTTATATTTGTTTAAAAGTTGCAGTTATTTGAAAAAAGAAATCATAAATTTGAAAATACTCCCTTTATATTTTTTGAATACTTTCGATGGTTGCAACAATGTTGTGATATTCGTATTTACATCTCGTTATAACCGAAAGATAACTTCACAAAACGTATACACATTCCAGAATTAAAAATTACAGCTAATTTTAAAGTAATTTTCCTAAATAATTATAGAATCCAAATTAAAAACTTTGTTAAGACATTTGCCCAAAGAATTGAGTTAAGTCATCTAAGAAAAACTTTGGCAAAACTTGTTTTCTTCAAAACGAATCATTTTCTTTTTAAAGATATTAATTCTGCTTTGTTTTAAAAATTTATTTTAAAAAGGTTTAAATAATAATTACTGCTTTTAGGTTGAAAATAAATAGATAAATTGCCAAACCTAGCTAATAATTTATTCTCAAACACAACTCATATGAATTCTGTATGAATAACAACTCTTAGGACTCCATAATATTTGGTCTGTTGTCATTCTTGTTCAACCTGGACATTTAAAATCCTACTGTAAAATCATTTTTACAGTACAGTTTTAATCATCCATTAATTTACATTCAGGTGTTTTTTGTCAAATATGGTAATAAAATTTGAAATGCTATTTCAAACTTTCCTCTCATATCTAAACAGTTTAAATAGTACTTAACTTATAATACTTAACTTTAACTATTTTTATTCAATTTTGCAATTTACTACCAAATTATGAAATAAATTTGCAATTTAATCATTTTAACCATTCACCTACTAATGCTATTAAATGTTTTTTTTTTTTTTTTGCTAACAGCATCAATTCAATATTTGTTTTAAAAATTATTAATAAATTATTTTAAATAAAGTTATTAATTTAATATTTAGGACATTTGTATCTATATGTAGAAATGTTAAACATAATTCTAAAATAATACACAATTTTAGTAAATAGTATTTGCTTTTAATTTTATTCGTCTGGTGAAGTTATTTTTCTTTGATAGAAGAATATGAACAGATTTTTCAAATCTTTTCCTTCCTTGTAATTAGAAATTAATAAATAACTATTTACAAGGAAGAGTGTTTTCTAACAAATACAAATTAAGATAAAATAATAGTAAAGAAATTTATTATACAGCAATCATTTTTATAAAGATTTATCATTTGAAAACTAAAATGATATCATTAATTTCTAATTAGGAAATCATTTTAATCATTACAATATTAAGCAATAGTAAAGTGTTTTAATGACATTAATAGCATACTAATGTCTTAAAAAATAATTATACTTTAATAGAAGTAGAATTCTGCTAAATCTAAACAACAATTTACCTCCATGTATTCACATTGAAGTATTAAAATTAAGTAAAATAAAAATGATACATTACATTGAGGAACAACTTGCAATTGATCGTCTTTTTCTTTTATTTTTTGATCCTATTACTGGAATACCAAAATGTTCTGGATTTGTTAATGGCAACTGATCCAAAGTCTAATAAAAAAATTAAATAAAATTTGAAAGACTGCAACAAGCAATTAACAAATTAATTTTTTATTTATAATCTATTGATCTGATTTATAATCTTTGCTACATCCAACATTTTTATTGAGATTATATGAACTAATATATTAAATGAATCAATTCATTGTACATCCGTGTTTGCATGCAATTAATCTGAATAGTTATTCTACAGTAATGTCAGTATTTCAAAATATTAGAATAATAATAAAAATGTTGAACATTATAGCTCAAGAATTACATAATATTCTTAATTATATATGATTAACTTTATGCAATAATAATAGGTAAATAAATTTAACTTATAATATTTTAAATAAATTATACAGGAACAATATTTTCTCCTCTTAATTTTAAAAATTTAAATTATTTGCTTAACAGGGGTATATTCTAATTCTCAACAGTAATTATAGCATTCAATAATTCGTATACTTTTACATCAAAGTCTCTGATTTAGATAATAAAATTATAAAAATTGTAGGAAAACACAATTACCATTATTACTAAAAAATTAACTCTATATAGTGAAAATGAGAACTATTGCTAAGCATTCTTTAAGAAATAAAAATTTTTCCAATTTCATCACAAAATGTCAAATCCATATTTAAATAGAATTGAATGGATTCAGATATCTGTTTTGATTTTTCTTTGTATTTTGTAAAATATAATATTTGTTAATTCTATTCATAAAATTTCATTAATAGATGAAAGTTTTGTTTTTAGTTATTAGGAACTTTTACCACATTTCTGTGCAAATAATAGCATGCTCTTATATGTAAAAAGTGCTTTGTTTTGCATTTTTGAAACATGCCCTGCATTCACTTACAAGAGTTTATCCCACATATAACAGCATGCTCAGATGTGTATCAACTTTGACTTGACAAGAGCACTGTACTGTTGTTTCAATGTAAATTACATATAAATGAATTGATACGGTAACTACTTGACGATATCTCTGTGGTAACCATTATTAAAAATAGAAGTCTGATGCCGACACAATAAGATATTTCCAATATCATTAGTTTTTTAAAAATAGTGAGAATTTTTAAAGGCACTTTGCAGAATATAGTGCCAATTTTGCTGCATCTGTACACTTATGTGCATGGAAATACAGTATTTTTAATCATATATATTTGATTATTATTTTTCATTAATTAAAAACTAACCAAAGTGATATTCTTACCTCACTTTCTGCAAAATGTCGCCCACTTTTTAAGCAAAGCGATGTTCTCCTCAGTGTCGTTTCATCACCATCATCAAATACTGAAATAAAACTTGTTTTTAATTAAAAAATCATGAAATTCAAATATGAAAAATATATAACTATATAAGTTTCATAAAATTATTTATTATACAAGCTCTCTCTCAAAGTACACAACTCCATTTTACATTAACAAACAACAAGTAGTAAGATAATGATACAAGCTATTATAATAAGTTACTTTATATCATATATCATTGAAATATTTGAAGTGATAAAAATTTTAAATTCTATTATTTCAAATATTTGTGAGAACAAGTTGTAAGTAAAACTAAAGATAGCTCAAAAGAAGCCAAAAATGTTTTTTGTAAATAAAATAGTTGGTTAGCCTAACAAGCAGTGTGGAAGGACTTTTTTTTAATCATAAAAAAAACTCCATTTATCAAGTTCAGTGAAATATTTAATGTAAATATTTTTAAACTTTAAATAATAATAGTGATTTTCAAATATAAAGTCAACTAATAAAATACATTGATAGGTATAAGGAAATAAATCAAATTTAATGAAAAATTATGAACGTATTTTAAAATATCGTAATGTTTGAACAGTTAATTTTTTTTTTTAATTTTCTTGTTGTAATCATCAAATAACAGCTAATATAGCCATATCCCAGTATCCAAATTCCTGTTATAATGAAAATGTTCTTTAGTATCAATTGCAGCATTCAAATCAAAAAATCCAAGTATTATGAATTTAATTGAAGAGAATTTATGAAAAGTTTAAAGATTAGACTAATAAAAGTTTGAAGGAGGAGATAATTCTATTTCCATTGTGTGTTTTGTTAGTTTTAGTGGCATCATGTTCTTTTACATTACAAAATTTCAGTGCGATCTTATGAACTTATTCATAACAGCTCATTATAATAGGTTCACTATTTCATTTCTTTATATTCATTTATTGTTTTGTTTTAATACAGCAATATTTTAATATAAAATGTACAGTATAACTACAACATTTTTTATTGTTGTCTACTGCAAAATTAAAGAAAAGAAACAGCTTATATACAATCCTATTAAGAGTATTAAAGAAATTTATTTATTGTATTATAACTTACAAACATCTTTTAAAGATCTTAGCATTAGTAAGGTAAAAGGGAGTTTGTAATATTTAATATTATATTAAAATCATCAATTAATAGGTAAATAGGTATTTTGAAGTATTTTGGTGACACCAGAGAAATTTATTGGGATAATTCAAATGTACTAGAAATGGCTTAGGATTTTTCCTATAATAAATAATGAAAAAATCCCTAATATCAATTGTTTTCAGAAATAATGAAAAAAATCCCCAATATCAATCAATAACATTTTCCTAGAATAAACTTGATTCCAAATTTAAACAGGCAAATTTTTGACAATTATAATTCGTTCTTTATGGAGTGCTGTAGTCAGTCAAGCATGTTGGTGAAGTTTGTTAGTGACTTTTTGGAAAGTTAAAGACTGGAAAATATTGCTCTTTTTGTGGTGTGTCCATATTTCTGTTGATTTTCAGTGGAATAGAGGAAAATCCCAGTCCTTTATCCTGTACTCCTCCTAATTCACCAGTTCAGTTTTCTAATGTTAAGAGCAAGAGGCATCATTCTCCTAGTGAACCTACATTGAAAACAGCAAAATTAGATAATTTTTTTCCCTGCTAAATCTGAATCAAGTCAATCAATTTCTAACAAAATACTTTCATATTTAGATGAAAGCTTTGATACAGTCCTTAATGCTTTAAGCTAGGCATCTGCTAGAATCGATTGGCTTGTTAATTTACATAACAAAAGTGATGATAGATTGACTAAGATTGAATCTAAGCTGCATGAAATTTTTTAGTATAATCAGGAATCTCAAAGCAAAGATAGTTTGATTTTGCATAATGTTGACTTGCTGGCAAATGAGTTGCAGAGAAAAAATATAATAACTCAGGATCTGATAAAGACTGATGATGATCTGAGTAGTAAGGTACTGTACAGTAGAAGAGCTGTTTATGGTAATAGTAGAAGAACCTAGAACTATTCCAATGGCAAGGATAACAAGGTTTTATAAATAAAATAATATTTTGATTGAGATATCATCATTATTAGATAAAAAGTTAATTTTTAAAAGAATACATAATCTTAAAAGCCATGCAAAATTTACAAAAATTAAGATATTCGACAACTTGTGTTGGAGATAAAGATGCAAAAAACTAATACTTTCCATCATGAATATAAATCTGAAAAAAAAAAGTTCAATTAATAGCAGACATTTTGGCAGTTGATGCTGATAGATTTAGAGAGAGGTGAACTTGTGAATCTTAATTTTTTGTTTCCAATTTTGAACATGGGACCTCAAAGTCCCACTTACAGTTTAATCAAAACTTTCATAAGCTGAAGGTAAAAATTGTGGCATGGAATTGCCAAGGAACCATTTTGTTTAATTTAAATAACAGAATTTTTCAATTATCTTCTGTAATTTTCAATTTTGGGCCTGATGGAGACATGGCTTACTTTTTCAGTTAGATTGAAAATAAATAAGATTTACCTAACAATAAGGGTATCTGAAAAGCTGGCAACTAAGGTTGTAACTTTATATAAAATCAGAATTTAGGAGATGCATTTCTGCTTAAGACAATGCAATATTTAATCATTACAAGACTAATTTTTGATCAAAAGAAATTCAGCAATTCTCAAAATATAATTATTATTCTATATTATCTGCATATATACTTGTTTTTAATAACATATTGACTGATCTGGAAGATTTGATTTGATTTCTAGTTTTTCTGTTGATCATGATCTTCTATTATTAGGTGATTCAAATGCCAGGATTGGTAAGAAAATGGACAATATTTTTCATGAAAATTTTATTTTGAATTCAGATTAGCAAAAGATTTGATTTACAATAAGCGGTGTGACCACTTTATTGAGTTGGTTAAAGACAATAATTTATTTATAATAAATGGTCATCACCCTCATAATTCCCCAGCTAATTTTACATACATATCCAAATTGGAAGCATCAGCAATAGACTTATTAGTATTGAGTGAGGGATTGATTGAGCACTTTGAGGGCTGTGTGTTGGACCATCTTTTGGTAGTATTAGAATTATCATTTGATAACACAAGAAAAAGTAATGTTATTCAAAGAGAACAACAGGAAAGGTAGGCATGGAAAGAAGAAAAAGTAAACTTGTTTACTCAAGCAGTTAGTAACTTGTACACAACTGTAGAGCCTATTGACAATATAGAATTAACTTATTCATTAATCATTACTTTAATTTGGAAATCTGCTAGGCAATGTGGATTAGTAACAAAATTTGGGAATTTGGGATAAGACATAGAATTGGTTTTGTATTATTTGATAAAGACTTTTTTTCCACAATTTTACAAAGAAAAATAGAACATTGCGGGAGTTTTGCACATCTTGCTCAAATGAGAATTTGGACTAGCATCTTCACAGAAGAAACTGATTTCATTATCTGATTATACAGTATGTTGAAAAATGAACTTTCTATTAGTTTTCAGAAAACAAAGGGATTAGTGTTTTGTAATGGAGGAAGACTTCATAAAACTGAAAATTTTTATTAACAATGTAGAAATTAATTTTGTTTTTCATCTATACTAATATTATAAAGAGGTAAAGTTTGTAAAGTTGGATGTAGGAGGTAATCTCCGAAACTACTCATTTGATTTCAAAAATTCTTTCACCAATATTTAGAATGGAATTTCAGGGTGGACATAAGCTGTATATTATTCCGTTAAACATTCATATAAATTAAAAGATATCATCTAGGATTAAGGCTTTTATGTCCAACAGATGGCGCCAACTCCATGAGTACAATGACCTAAGTTTGCTTTTCTGTGAGGCATTATGCTTTTCTGAGGATGAACTAAAAACGAACTCAGATCATCTATCTATCTATATAAATAAAAATGTAATGTTTGTTTGTTCCTACCGATTTCTTTGAAATTTTGAAACAATGTTGCATTCGAGTACACGTGTTTTTATATAATATACATGTCGAAATTCCCCCCACTGGAGGGAGATGGACAGGATTAAGGCTTACCGTGAAGAACTTGGCTTCTATTACACTATTTTAGATGCAGTTTCTTGCATTTTTGATTGTGTTTTAATAGGGTACATCAAGAGAATGTACACTAAGAAGGAATTTTTCGAAAAATTCCCCCACAGGGGAAGTGTTATACATTTTGAGCCCCAACATGTGGCTGGGTCTTCTAGTTTTAAATATTAAGCATTTAATTTTTCCTCCTCTGGAGTTATTTATTTATCATTTGGATAAAATAGAGAAAGATATACGACATAAGACAGGTTGTCTTTTGGCACTACAGACAAAAATGAGAATGAACTCCATTAAAGCAATGTG
Source organism: Centruroides sculpturatus (assembly GCF_000671375.1). Classification (NCBI taxonomy): domain Eukaryota; kingdom Metazoa; phylum Arthropoda; class Arachnida; order Scorpiones; family Buthidae; genus Centruroides; species Centruroides sculpturatus. The sequence goes on along the minus strand of NW_019385886.1, from coordinate 95,590 downwards.
TAAACTTTTCAAAATGTTAAAGTCTAAAATGCTATGTTAAGGTCTAAAATAACATATTTTGGTTCCAGTTTGGGGTTTAGATCTTATTGAAAAAAATTGAGAAGTTCAATTAAGATATTTCAAAAGATTATTTAAGCTTGAACATTCAGTGCCAAGTTCTGTTGTAAGATTGGAATTAGGGAGACCTCTGTTTGAAATTAATATTTAAAAATATTTTGTTGTTTTGGTCTAAAATTATTGATCTTATTCATCATGATCTTTGTTATTGTGTTTATAATTCTGTATTGAAGAAAGGAAATTCAAGCAAGAGAAATTGGAAATTATAAATTAAAAACATTTTTGATAATTTACATCATTCTTGCGTGATATAATACAAACTAGATGTGATAAAGTATGGCATCAAGATATAACTTATGCTTCACTTCAGCGATGTAATATTTATGAAAACTACAGATTTGCAGACTGCCAATTACTTAAATTATAATATTGGATTTCCTATGAAAAGTTTGCTAATGCAATTATGTCTTAATAAATACTGGATTATGCTGAGTGGTCAGTATATAGATATTTATAAGGGAGCATTATTCCCATATTGCATTACCAATCATGACTGTATATTTATGCATATTTTTGCATCATGTCCAGTTTTATATTTATCAAGGAGAAATTCTCACTGACAATTTTTCAAAGAATTATTTATATGATAAAAATATGTCAAAGATAATGTTGTATAAATTGTATAATTTTTTTCTTAAATCTTTATACTATTGTATTAAATTTCTATTTGTATTGTTTAAGCACAATTAAGAGACCATTGTGTGACTGCTTATTTATTAATTTTCTTTTATTTTCCCCCTTGTATGGAAGTACTTGTACCAATAACAAATAAATAAATAATTTGTTCCTTAGATTATAAAATAAAACCTTACAGTGAATCATTTATGGCATCTTGATGAACATATGTATTTGGCTTTGAGACACTTAGAATAATTTAAAACGAAGCAACTTGATATAATTTAGTTTGACTGGTCTCAAAATTATAAATCCATGGACCACTTGAACTAAGTCAAGGATAAACTGCAGATTACCTATGCCCATCTATTTTCTATCCTGTAAATATCATCTTAGATCAAATGGTTTCCAAATTTTTTATAATCTGCAGCTCCCTTAACTTTGTGTCATCTAACAGCAGCTCCCAATATACCTGTATTATATACTATATACATATACATTATACAGGATGATTCACAGGTGGCATTCAGTAGGTTTTTCTTAGAAACCACTAGAAATAAAAAGATGGGATTAATAATCAAGTTTATAGAGCAGATGGGAGACAATTTTTGGTGACTTTGGATGACCTCGAAAAATCAACAGTTTTTGAGATACAGAACAATATAGGATTTCTTAAATTATAAGGGTGCTTTTGAGCTATGATATGGATTGTATGTGACAAAATCTGTATAATAACACAAAAATGCCCCTTATAATTTAAAAAATCTTATTAATATCTCAAAAATAATGATTTTAGAAATCATCTAAGATCACCAAAAATTGTCCCATTTGTTCTAGAAACTTGATTATTAGTCCCACTTCCCATCTATAATGGTTTCCAAGAAAAAAACTACTGAATGTCACCAGTGAATCACCCTGTATATATTTAATATATGTATGTAAGTAATTTTTTTTGAAGGAGAAACCCAAGCTAGGTAATAAGAGTAACTGATGCATTGGTATTATAATTAAATTTTTTTATTTTTTCTTTTTATAACTCTTTCCGTCTTGTGGGCACTAGGAGGGCCTCTTTTTGCAAGCCCATTATGGGTTCGGCCTGGCCCACAATGGGGCTGCCGTGTGGTGAGGGACGGGCCTGACATTTCCGAACGGACTACCCCCCCGAAAAATTCCTGGGGATTTTTCGACCCATTTGGATTCGAGCCCGGGTGCCCTGGACGGTAGGCTGCCACCTTGACCGCTCGGCCATCCGGCCGCTATTATAATTAAATAATATTAGTTAATAAGGAAAATAGGCAAAGAATAAATACTATATAAAATGTATTTATTGATAGTACAATTATTTTCATATGTCACATATTCACTGACTGCAAATTTTAACTCATATGAATTAACCACAAAACAGAAGGAACAATATCTGTAGGAAACTGTCTTTTTCCCCTATTAACAGGTAAAGAACATAATTTAGTTATGAAAAAATTAGACAGAGGATTGTATTCACTTAAAAAGTTCTAGTGGTACAGATCTTGATATACACACTTTAAGCAAATATACAAAAAGTACATTACACAAATACCATTGGAACATCATTAATAATTAAAATAATAGCTAACCTAGCCTTGGTACTTCTGAATGGTTTTGGGTTCCCAGATTGTGCCTCAGTCTGGGAACCATTGCCTCAGATAATGATAATTACCAAAATATTCTGTGTAACTGGTAACTGAAGATAACAGACACTGTATCCGATGCATAAAAATATTATTTTCTCTGGCTAAACAGCATAGAATTGCATTTCAGAAAAACTAGGTCAGTCTGCGAATAAAACTGGCATGTGCTCACGGACCACACTTCGAAAGCCATCAATTTAATTTATAATTCATATTTTTTCACAGGAATTCTAAAATCATTGAATTATAAGCAAGCCTCACAAATTTACTCAACCTCCATTATCATTAAATAATAAATATAGTACATATTTATAATTACAGAATTAAACTTTAACTTACCCACAGTATACTGACTATAATCAAATATTTTTGCTATGACTGCAGGAGCATATTGATTTTTCTCTGGATGCTTAGCTTCCACGTGCATATTTACCTATTAACAAATTATAAAGTAAGCCACGACTTATTCTTTAACATTTCATATAGCATAAAAATTTTGTTATTAATTTAAATTGCACTTACTCTAAGAGTGCCTCGTATCTGATCGTCCGGTAGGACTAAAGTGCCCAAATTGTTTGCAAATATTACCTAAAGTATAAAAATGTTATTTGTTACTCTTTGTAGTTAATGTCAAATCTCTTTATTAATGAAATTTATATCATTTATAATTCCAATCTTTCAAAATATATTAAAATCTGTGATTATTATGTCATTATCTTGATTATAAAGCAAGCTTTCGAATAAAAAAACAACTCTTACCTTGCATTTAACAGAGCGGTTAACTTTTTTTACTTTTGCTTCACAAAAGGCACCTTTATATCTGGCACTGACATCGGTTCCAACCGTGAGGTACGGAGGTTCGTTCACCGCCTGTAAAATTTGCACAAATTTTTCACATTAATTAAAAATCTAAGAAATTTTAAATGCTGTACATATTATAATTAGCAAAACTTGACAAAATTTATATATATCTATCAATTCTGCTTATTACGGCTACCAAAAGTAAAGAAAATTAAATATTTGGTAGCCTTAACAAACAATTCATAAGATAAACTGTAGATATACACACAAAAGATTAGTTATGTAGCAGAAGGAATTAAGTTATGTTGCATTATTAAATTTTTCACTCATCTTAACAAATTATTTAATTAAAATTAATAAGATCTGTTCATTCTGATATGTTGCCGAATACACAATTTAGAAATCTTAAAAAGAATTCCCAGATTATTCAACAAGAATTAAATGTTTTTTAACATTTTTGGTATCTGGAAATTCAGAATTTAAATTATATTAGCTAATTAAATATGCTAGAATTAATCAGAATTATGTAAATAAAATATATTAGATTTTACATGCAGTGTATATGTACACCATTGTGTAAGAACCAAATCTTTCCATATCTGTTGTCCTAACCTCTTTTAAGTGGACATGTTAGTGTAACTTCAATTCATTTAGGTTAAGTGAGATGAACTTGGCACTATAAATCTCAATGGCATTTAATAGTTAAATTTTCAAACTCTACATTTACTCTAATAATATTTAAGTTATCAAATTTCAATAAGTTTGAAATAAATTTACAAATTAATTTCTATTTTAACTGTTTAAACATACCATTTATACTGTATTATTAATTATTTTTTAAATTTACAGTCTTCTAAATTTTATTAAATTTTGAAAGTAAAATAATATTGGTGCTATATTTATCCATGATAAGTATGATAAAATTTATATAACCATTAATCCCATAATCTCAAATGATAAATCAAAATTCGTGTAGGTTAAAAGTTCCAACTTGCTGACTGTACCGTGTGGAGCCAACTTTTCCGCTAGGTTGGCAGAACGACAGATTCAAATTCTACCCAAAGATGTTATATTTCCATTGTTCCTAAACTTATTATATTAATAAGTATTTAAATAAGTAATTGTTTATTTAATTCTATCGACAGATACGTTGAATCTGTTTGATAACTCAAATTTAACTGCTCAATCAAAAATAAAATTTTACATTCGAAGACAAATCTAATTATAAATCAACACTTCAGATTTTGTTTGATAGGTTACTCTGGAAATTTTCTCGAGCTTTACTTTGTTGTATGCAGCATTGCTTGGCCTAACGATTGCCATATTTTGGCACGAGAGATTACTATTTTGCAACAAACAAACATCAATCAACACAAAAATGTTTTATCAATAATACTTGCATTCTTTTGAAGATGCTTGAAAAACATATTCAAGCATCTTCAAAACAATGCATAATTAATAAAACATTTACATTAATCACAGAGAACAATTATAATTAAAATTGACAGGTGAAAATTAAATAGTTACATTTTAAAAATAACAATATGTACAACATATAACAGACAGAGAGGTACTACCTAGTGCAGACGACATTTGCTAAAAAATGATTAAAAAAGAAAAATGGATAATATCACAGTGCTAACAAATGCATGAATTAAATATTCTACTTGGCATTGTATGGCTTTAGAAATTATCAAGATATTTTGTCCCCGTTACATTAGTATGCCACTGTATCCCATAATTTTTTTTTCTGTCATTCTCTATTCCCAGTTGCTCTAAATCTCATTAACACAGTCTATCCATCTTTTTGATTGTTTTACTGTGGTCTATGTCCCTGTTCTACTGTAAACTATTAATTATCTCACATTTTGACTAACACGCACACACAAAGTTTGTTTGTGAATGTATGCATTCAATATTGTTAACTAAATATAAAAATTATTATACAATTATTACACAAACATTTAAAAAAAATCTTGTTTTAAACCAGTAGTAAATTATTTTACTTGACTATTTTATTAATGTTTATTTAACAATACTTGTATACCATTATCTTTCAACATTCTGTCCATTTAAATATTTAAATTTACTCCAAAGTATGCATATCTACATATCATTTTAAATTATGTAGACTTAAAAAAGATCTGTATTTAGATCAAAAGCATGTAATTTTAATAATTTTATTCTTACAATTATGTATTAACCATTTTCAATTATAATTTTATTCAACTGCATGTGAAGTGTCTGAAGATGTTTATAATGGGTTAAATTTACATTCTGTGAAAAGCCAAGCTCTTTTACTTAATTTATAATTTATATCAGTACTTCTAGTTCATTTCTATTGATTAATTGTAGATTAAGACATTCATAATTCTAAATAACAAAATTAAATTTCATATTGAAGACATTTAGCTATGCAAATAGAACAGAACAGGAAAGATAAAAGCACAATGTCATAAAGAAGACAGGGAAAAGAAACATTTGAGATGTTAATACTTGAATGACATTCAATTATTAAAAACAAATTTGGTCTCACCACCAAAAAATCTACTAAAATTGTAAGAATATGAACATGACTAGTAGACATTTACAATTCTATCCAACAAAACAATAGTTTTACAACAGAACAGAATCATTCCCCAAATAACAGAACCATAATAATACATTATGATTAAAAAACAAAACTGTGGACGATGACAATATTTGATAGTCAGACAGTAAGTTTTATTCTGTTCCCAAATAATTATCACGACCTGTCTTTTATAAATATATTTTTAACAATAAACTATGCTTAACTGTGTTACAAAGGGTTTAACAAGTTACGTGAATGTTAAGATTAAAAATAAACAGTGAAATTATTCAGAAATTTCATTTTATACATAAAGGTCCATAAGAAAAACAACTGTCTAAAGCTTATAATATAAAAACAGTTCTTTGATAATGAATATTTTATTATGAAATCACTAAATTTGATTCTCCAAATCTAAGATGTCATTACTAATTGAGTAAATAACTACCTTACATACAAAAATCTGTATAAGAACAATATATATACTTCTTGTTATTGATATAATTAGCTTTTTCTTAATTTTTTGTAGCAAATTAGTTATATTTTGTTATTATATCTAACACTTACTGTTTGGTAAATTTAACATGGTGTATATATTTAGGAAAAGTAATTGATGAACAATAGAATTAGAAACTATATACACTTGATAAAATTGAAAAAAACAGAAAAGACAAAAAAATAATTAAAATGGATGAATATAATTGGAGACTGTTCTAGAAAATTTTCAACACAGTACCAGTATTAAAAGATAAAATGGCAGACCTCGTTCACATAATCAAGAAATACATCCAATTGAAAAGCAACTAACAACTATCATTATTTTAATTGGACAAGCTCCACAAATATTCTTATAATAATTAAATTTTGTGAGGTATCATGTTAATATACCATATTTCTAAAACACCGTCTTGAGATTTACCCATAATCATCATCATATTCTGATATGAAAATCAAATACTTAATGCTGACGACTTAGATTCGTTATTAATACTTTTAATTGAATGGACATCATCTTTTAGAAGTCATTAGTTATTTCATACTTACTTTTCAAGCGATTCTCAAACTGTAAAACAAACAAGACATTGAGTACGACAGTCAACTTATCAATCAATATTCAATAGTTATTATTTATTGACCACATGTGTTATTTATAAGGCATATGAACATAAGCACTCGACACTATTCTGCTAGACTACAACCATTATAATGTTACGTAGTCATCCACTTTTTCAAAACCAAAAAACTGGTAATAGTAAGCAATATGTCATACAAAAGAGTGATTTAGGTAAATGAAACTGCTTTGGCACAGAAATTTAAGAGCAACAATCTTTTCACGTCTACAACCAAATCAGAAGTCAACCATCATGCACTCCCATTCGATGCACAAGAACTACAGTATTAACTGAATTTCATACAAGCAGAAACAATAACTTAATACTACTACAAACTTTCAAATTTGAAACAACATAAATGCTCGTATCCAGTTCCAATATGTTAAATTTTGTAATTTAATAGACATTATCTAAATCGAAAGAACATCCGATAAAACTAAGTGTATAAAATAAACATCTATGAAGAAAGGTACAGCAGGTAGACACATACACGTTTACAAACACACACACCACCTTTTAACATTAATTAAACTTAAAAATCATAATATAACAGACAACAGATGAGACATTAACCACCCATTTTCTATTAAAAAACCTAAAGAAACTAAAAATTTACTAATTTATTACAGAAATAAGAAAAGATGCAATTTATAAAGCATCAGATAGTAAACTCTCACAAATGGAATGCAAAATACCAGCAGGAACTCGGACAGTATGAATATAGATACACGAACATCTTTTTAAATGTTTAAAAAATCGGAATGCAGCAAAGTTCAAACGATAGAACTGTTTTTTATATATTCACTTCCGACGAAGGCCTCTAAATGACGACCAAAAACTTCCAAGCAGTAAATTTGTCATTTATTGTTTGCCGGAAATCACATTTAGGTGCCATTTTTGACATAGACACACTGCATCCACTGCATACTTTGATTAAGAATTAACAGAATATACTGCAGCAAAATTACCATAAATTTGAGAACGTCTAACTCGGGTATATTCAGTAGCGGTTACTTTTAGTCACAGACGTAACACACACACACAAATTACCTAGTGCCAAAGAGGCTTATCTAGCAATTTCTGATGAGCGTGTTTGTGTGTATAAAATATAAAGTTTCACACTAAACGACTTCATCTGGCAGGCAGAGTGGTGTTTCATAGTGTTCCACACCTACACCAAGACAATTGCGAAAGAAAAATGGAAAAACATAGCGCCAATTCTCGTGCGTTTCAAGACGAAAATCCCGTTTACTTTCTTCTTTTTTTTTTGTAATAAACATCGGACGACGTATACGTCCATTAGAAAACGACGGGCGACATTATAAACGGGAACGAGAGTCGAAGACATTATTTCGAGGGAAGGCAGATGTGGCGTGGACGGAACCGAAATGCAATTTTGATTTCTGCGTCAAACGAGAAAAAAAAAAAAAAAAAGAGAACAGCCTCCATCATCTTCCTCTCCGTCCTTTCGACATTAAAACGGGGTTAGCGCTAAATCGCGTGCATTTTTCGGGCTTACCATAACTGATATCGTCTTAATAACGGCAACGGACCACTCCCGGACGTTTAAATCAAATCATAATACGACGAAAACAACTTTATACTGGCAGAATTTGAACTTTTTTTTACTACATTCTCTCCATCATCTGACCGTCTACAACAACTTGTCATCGTCTAACGTCGATTCCCATTGGTCGATCGTGGCTTACGCGCTTTCGCCGTCGGCCATTGGTTCGGTCCTTACGTATTCTGTGGCGTCACACTTTACTTGTTCCTTTCTTGTTGCGTAGCAACAATAGTAAACTCTTCGCCATCTTGATTTTCCGGACGAATCGGGTATTTTGTCCTTTCTTTTGCGTAATTAAACAAAATGGAGGACGACGATCTGGGGCTCGACTTCGATCTGGATTCTCCGCCCAAAAAAGTGAGTGGCATTAATCCCACGTTTCTGCTATCGATTTCAGAAATTTTTTCCAAATTATTCACGTGGAGTTCCAGGGATGAAGACATTGCAAGTGCATAAGAAGTTATAAGAGTAATAAAATGGATGAAGACAACTTCTAGTTTTTTTGTCCTTGATGAATAACCCCGTCGCGCGCAAAAAAAGCGAGTATAATTTATATACATATGTAAAAAAGAAAAAAAAAAAGAAATTGCACTTACCTCCTTCCGTTTTACCGGAATGCGGCGGCCATTTTGTCTTGGCAGTTGTTTTGCCTCGTGCAGAACAAAGTTCGTCGATCAGATAAACTGCTGCACTTAGATCGATCGAATGTGGAAAAATAGCGATTAAAAATGATAAGTAATCCCCGCCGCAGTCACCTTTTCAAGATGATAAATTGTAGTAAAAGTTAATTAACACCAAATATATTAATACAATACCAATACTTTCCAACCTGTGCCAAAATCTGCATTGTGTATACATGGAAGTTTGGTGTTTGTTCTCAAGAATTACTTGATTCGTCATCAGTATGTTCGTTCTGGTGTTTGTAAACGTTTGCACTATAAAATGCCGTCACCGACTTATTTGATATAATTTGAATAAATTGTAGTTTAAAAGGCAGATGGGCAATCTGCCCTTGGCTCCAGTTGCAGCCATTACTCGTTCTACCATAAAGTAACACCTAAATTGTATTTGATCCGATTATATTGCTTTCGTGGTATTTTTTAGAATTGGGAACTGCACTCCCCCATTGTCGTGTTTCCGATTGTGCGGGACTGATTGCGGCATTCCAAGTCTCTTAATGGAGCTGCTTTGATCTTGTTCTTCCCTTTATCTCGAAGAAACTGAGAACGGTTTGCCAGAAATATTTGTTTTCCAATAATTTAAATGATGTGATCAAACAACATAAATTTTACCTTTGATCCTACCAATCTAAACTTTAACATAAGTGCTTTTTATTAGTTAATACTTGAACTTGGAATGTAAACGAAATGTAACAATTGCTTTATTACGACATTAATTGTAGGAACTTCATATTCGAGTGCTCTCGGGTCGGATTGGTTAATTTTTTGTTATTCAGCATAAATATAAATTATTTATTAGTTTAATTAAGATAAACTTCTTTTTAATGACATCTATAGGTTTACATTCAGTGTAAGAAAGCAATTTAGATATGATATCTGTTATTTTTTGGATGCTCTAATTAAATCTTTTGTTAATTTTTTTTTATATATTACAGTTTTAGAATTATGCTCAATTATCAAAGATTATTGGTGCTTAATTTTTCTACACACATCATAAATTTCAAAACTGATAGAGAATACGAGAGGAAAAAGACATATGAAGTATCCTTTTTTTAAAAGGCAGATGGGCAATCTGCCCTTGGCTCCAGTTGCAGCCATTACTCGTTCTACCATAAAGTAACACCTAAATTGTATTTGATCCGATTATATTGCTTTCGTGGTATTTTTTAGAATTGGGAACTGCACTCCCCCATTGTCGTGTTTCCGATTGTGCGGGACTGATTGCGGCATTCCAAGTCTTGGGAAGATGAGGTCCTTCAGAAACTGTTGTGCCACGAAGAGAGAAAGACAGTCTAGCAATAGAAATTTTTAAATGTTTAAAATATTTAGAATTATTCTTAAACAAATGAAATATGTTTCTATGAAAACTTTGTCTTCATGCCCATTTCCCAGAAGGGGTAGGTAGCAGGTAAGAGAGATCACACACACACTCATCCAATTATCAGATCTTTCAAGACATTTCTACCTCAGCATACCTCTTATCTGTTATCTTCATTGCTCTCTTATCATGTTTTCTCACACCTTTCATGCTTATATTCTTTCACTTCACTTGCTCCATTAAGGATTCTCTGGTCATGTCTGGTTTACTTTTCCTTCCACTCTTCCCATGTATCATGTATACTCTTTTCAATGTTCAATGATTTATCTTGCTCATCCTCTTAACATGGCCAAATCATTGCAAAACAGACTTACTCATATTTTGTATGACGTCTCTTCTGTGATATCTTCATTCCTAGTGCAGTCTCTTCTCTTCACACACTCCTCCCTTCAAGTATCTCATTTCACTTGCAAATGATGAACCTCTGTCATATCCATTTTCACTACCATATCAGCACAGGAATTACAATACATCTGTACTGTACATTATATTCTGGCCTTTCCTGACATTCATTTGTTCCTTGCAGATTTATTTGTATATACTACCTCTGCTCCATCATTTGCTCTTCTTTCAATCTCACCTGCTATATTGTTATTCCTCTGAACCTGCTTTCCAGATACAAACTCATTCACTTGTTCCAAATGTTTCCCATTTATCTGAATTGTACATTCTGTTTGCTCTCCCCACACTCAAATACAACCACCTTTGTTTTACTGGCACTCACATGCAGCTTAAACACCTCACTTGCTTTAGCCATCAGATGGAGAAAGAATTGCAGATGAGGATCTGCGATTATTTTTCATTCTCCACTAACAGCACTCTTACATCAATCAGTGTGTACTCTCAATTCATTCTCAAATACTCCATCCTCATATGTGTGTTCATGTACACATTAAATGACTGTGGAAATATCTATCATTATTATTATATCCAGTTTCCAAGCATATGGAATACCATCTTACCTTGATGTCTATAATAATTTATTTTTAATAGTAAGTAAGATCCAGCAAGTTACATTTTCTGATCACTGTTTTTAGTCTTTTCCTTTTTATGTTCAGATCTTCCATATGATGATGTTATCAGTTATTTCTGGCAGATTTTCTCCTAGTCATTGATCTTGCTGTTAGTATTTTACCACATTTAATTTTTTTTTCCTTTATATTTTAAGTTAAAAGTAAGTTTTCACAATAGCATTAGAAAGTGGTTCACATCATATAAAATAAAAGCTTTTTTTGAAGGTAAGACTAATTTCATTTGAGTAGTTTTATATTTATAAAAACATAAATATTAACACAGGAGACACTTTTTGTAGTTACAAATGTTTTTTTTTTTTTTGTTTTTACTAGTGTTAAGTACATGATACAGAAACAAGAGTAAAGATTTACTTATATTTCTGCATCACATACTTTTTACAAAATTCCAAGATACTAGAATTTGTTCATTTGTCTATTTCTTTTTCTTCAATCTTTCTTATATTAATCCTGAGACAAATTTTAACAGGCTTTCATTATTAATTTGGGGGCAGTTATCTCCATTCCTGTGGGGCTTTTAATAAAGAATAAAGTCTTTTGTTCACATTTAGAGCTTCAGAATGTTAGTTTATCATAATTAATACAGGATCATTCAATATCACTGTACAATGCCATTTATATATATATAAAAGTATTATATTTATATATATATANATATATAAATGGCATTGTACAGTGCTATTCTATTTGCTGTTTGACATTTCTTTCAGCAGATCGTCATGTCTCTTGTTTATGCTGAAAATTATTTCTGTTATAACTATAATACTTTTTTAAAAAGTTCTGTAGGTAACTTCTTTACATAAAACTTTTTATAAATTTATATTCAGGTACTTTATAATTTTAAGTGTATACATTTTTCATTTCTTTTGTATAATTTTCATTTATCCATTCTGCAAATTTGAGATTATTTATATTATGAAAAGTTTTCAAAATGAAGAAAGTGTATTTTCTTAGTATTGCTTCTTTCTGTTACATAAACTCATTAAATGAGAGATTGCTTATTCGCAGTGCAGTAGAACCACCAATTATCCAAGCTCTGATTAACTGAGGTACTGTATTATCTGAGACAGGAACATGTGCATTACTTTTCTTATACCATAATTCGTAAAAGAAAGTTTAAAACGATAACATGTGTTAGAAGATGATATGTTTCTGTTACCTTTTATCATTTAATTTCAATGCAAGACAAACCATATTAAAATGTGACAACAAAATTATTCTTAAAACTGTTGGACTTAATTAGGTGTATAATAAATGATGTAACAAATGTTGTTCTTATATATGATTATAAATTCAATAAGGTATAAGAATAGGATTAAAAGTAATATACTTTATAAATTTTTGTAATTTTTAATCCAAAATGGCCATGGCCTTCTGTTTTATTCAAGTTTTTGGCTATCTGAGATAGCATTGGTCCACATACCTCAGATAATCTGCTGTATTTTTAGATCCAAACTGAATCTACATTTACATTTTATTTGGCCTTCATCTCCAGCTTATTATTTCTAAAGTTTAAAAAAAAATTCATATAAGGAAATTACATACAATTAAGAATTGTATTTGCAAAAAAATTACACAAATTCTATATATATTATTTTCTTTAACCAGTAATTTTGAATGATTTTATTAACAGTATATCTCTTTGAACAGCAGTTATCAGATTATAATCATAAAGTAAACAAATTTTAAATATGTACATTAACAGACAATTTTTAAAATTAACATCTGATGTTAATTGTTGAAAAGAACATTGTTATTGCTGTCTTGAATGCAGAAATTATTATATTTGTGTATGATTAAAGATTGGATATATTTTGAAAAATTTGACAATTGTTTCTTAGTGCTTAAATGCATTACACTTCTAGTTTATAATCAAATAATGGCAAATACAGAATATTACATAATATATTTCATAAACTAGGACTATTGTCATTTTTAATTATATATGATATTTGTATGCAATGAAGGATGAAGAATAAGGAAAAATTAGAAGGAAGAAAGTATTGCTGAATGGCAATTTTATACTTGGTTTCAAGGAACGTACAAGAAAATATTGTTTATCAAATGTTCCATTCAAAAATAAGTAAGAGAAAAACTTATCTTTTAATCTTAAGTTTTGACCAAAGCATGAAAATGTCCCTTCATTTCTCTTGCAGCATTAATTGATTTGATCTATTTCCAGTGTTGAAATATTACAGTACAGAATGCATCTTAGATCATTTTTAAAATGTATGGAGGAGAAACACGGATGCTACAATGCTATTTTCAATTTTGATTACACAATGCAACTTTAAGTCTTATTTAAAGAGATTTAAACAAATATTTTTAATTTCATTGCCCCTTTTCGATACACTCAGTTTTGAAAAATTATAAAAATTAAGGAATTTACATTGAGATATAAAGAGAAAGATAAAAATATGTGCATACACTAAAATAATTACAGCATACTTTATTATAATTGCAGACACAGGTCTTAACACAAAATATAAATTCAATTGTAGCTATCTTTAAATCTGTGCAAGAAATATTACACAAAACTGAAAACAAGATTATGTCAAAATATTTTAATAATAATATGGTTCATAAACTGGTTTGAAATTTGTACAAAACTCTCCAAATAAGCCTTTACCACAATACTCTATTTTTTAAACATTTTCAGCCATTTGAGCAGGCATTATTATGATGCATCGAAGAGAATACAAAACAGGAAGCCCAATTTCAAAATTAAATTAAACATGTTGAATAAGAACAATTTAAAACAAGCATGTAGTAATGGACGAAAAATAAATAATTCAATAAAGAAATAAAAAACAATTATAAACACAATAAAATAATATAAAATATGACAAAAAACATACATAATAAAATAAGAAATAAAAGTACAAATAGTATAAATAAAATACAAAAAATAATATGATATCCTGAACCATCTTATTTGTAAAGCAATTGGAAGTTTCCAAAATTATTTTGGATAACCACATTTATGTTCATAGTGATTTAACTTTCTCTAAAGAATTAACAACTGAAGAATTGTTACAAAATATGATAATTGCAAATACAGTTAATAGCAATGTCAACTTGTTAACAAAGTAGAATGTACAGTACTCTGTTAATTACTATCTTGGATGCAATTAAATGTGTTAGCATCTACATTATTAAGTGTGTAATAAGAAACTGATGTTTCCTAAGATATTTTTGATAAATTGGATGAAATTGAACTAAAATTTAATTCTTTAGAACTTATTGGAAAGTATCAATTCAATTCCTTGCACAGAAAGCTAGAACTTCTTTAAATAAGTTTCACTCTTTTTCTAGCAGTTTCTTAATCCATAAGAGAACAAACGTTTTTGGCCATTTTAAATGGCCTTCTTCAGGTTCTATAACATTGGAACGGCAGTTAACGAGGAGTGATTGCCAAGCAGTGGAGAGCAAGTTCGCATCTCTGTTGTTAATACAATTTTCTTTGAGGGATTTTTCAAAGATTTCTAGTGTTTCTATTGTTCTAAGTTTGTTACTATTGAGAATTAGTATTAAAATCTTATCATCTTCCCATTTGGCCATTATATTTGACTCGCTTGCAAATTGGGCTAGTGTGGTATTAAACTTTTTATTGTATCGTATTTATGCTCGGCGATCCTTTTTGTAAGTGATCTGTTGGTTGAGCCTATGTATGTTAAGTTTTTGTTCAGATTAAATACAGATTAAGAAACTGCTAGAAAAAGAGTGAAAGGTTTTGTGAAACTTAAGCATCAATTCATTCAAATAAATAAAAGAAATTTCTGTCATTCCTGAAAGGTGAATCTATATATATAAAAATGAATGTGTGTGTGTGTGTGTGTGTGTGTGTGTCTGTCTGTCCTTCATGCATTACCACACCGTTTATCCGATTGCCGTGAAACTTTGGGAAGTTGTTTAATATACTCCGGTGAAGGTTTGTGGCATAGTACGATTGCCATGAAACTTTGGAAAGTTTTTTTAATTTTTTAATACACTCCCGCGAAGTACATTTATCCTACGATAGATGGCGCGCGTTTACACGAGCATTCGCGCACAGTGTGTTCGATCGATTTCAAATTGTGAAGACCATTTCCTCCCTTCAAAAAATATCTCTATATATGCATTTGTGAACTGTTATTTACGATATTTATAATAATTTTTGTTTAATCACTTTATTTCAACTATTTTTTTGCTAATTACGTAATCGCTCGAACTTTGTTAAAGCCTTAACTGTATCACGAACAACAACCGAAGTTGTAGAAGGAAATTCGCCTATTTTACCGATCTAGGGATCCCCCTTTTCCAAATTTTAATATCGACTCAAAATAATTTAAAAAGACAAATTACAATAAAACGGTTTATTATCCAACTATCAGAAATTTCACAACATGCCAAGGAAGAGAGGAAGGAGCAATTAAATAATTAAAATTATAAAGGATTTAAAAATATATATAAAAATGGGGAATATCACACTTCTGACAATCGCAGCGAGTGTGTGGGCTAAATTTGGAGAATCCGTGCTTCTCGCATGGACAACTGTATGTGGCCGGCTCACGCGTCGAAAAACCTTCCGATTTATTCGTGTACACACCAGAGGGAAAAACAAAAAATATCGTGTATCCACAAACACTCCAATAAATAAATAGAATTGAAACGACACTTTGAAATGTTTTCCCGATGAAAATGAATAATAATAATAAGTTTCAATAAAAATAATAAAATGTAAATTGAATTTTATCATAACGAGTTTGCTTGAATTTCCTTTCTTCTGAAATCGCAGCAATGCGCGACGGGTAAGCTAGTTATTTAATAAGATGAATATTTTGTTTGGCACAAATGAGCTTAACTTCTCAAAAATTAACTCAATTACAAAAATGTACAGATAATAATCAGTGTATCTCAAAGGATGTACTTCCACACAGATGAAAGACACTATGTCTTTTTTATTGCTATATGGTTTTGGCATGCCTTTATTTTATTAACTTTTCTACAGTTCTACCTGTGGTTTGGTTTTCTAGTTGCTCTAGAAGGCCTTTACTTCTTTAAAATGTGGAGTGCTGTGGTGCATTTTGCTTTCCTCATGTCACATAACTTATGAATGGGATGTTTGTAAATAAAGTTTACATTTCAAAAAAATATGTTTTGAAAACTAATTAGCAGAATATATTTCACATGGAGACTTCTGTGGTGATGGAATTTATTTGAAGCAAAAAAAAAATTAGTTATAACAATGTCCAATAAGAGTGTAAATGACACTGCAACACTATATTGGATTACTTAAAATCTCTCAAAACTTAAGATGCACACTACATAGTGTGGTTATGCAACAGCATGTATACTGGCTCCATCATTAGCTCTTGCTGAAATCAAGAGGTTCCTCATTCAGGTTACCCATATAGAAGAAAATTCATTTAAAGCTTGAGAATGAGTTATATTAAAATTAAGCACACCATTGTTTTTTTGATGAAATCCTCTACCAGTTTAATATTTCATTCAAATAAATAAAAGAAATTTCTGTCATTCCTGAAAGGTGAATTATTTAATAAGATGAGTATTTTGTTTGGCACAAATGAGCTTAACTTCTCAAAAATTAACTCAATTACAAAAATGTAATGATAATCCTCCACCTTTACATTTAAAAACTATGAATTGAATTCAAGATGACTATCGTGTTGGTGACATGATCTGTCGCGTTTCTACTTTCCCACATGTTGGAACATTGGATCACTGTTTACCAATCTGTTTTTGTTTTATATTGGTGTTTCCATATTTCAGACTACTCTGTATAATTCAATTTTATATAAAAATAAAGTATATCTTGTAAATTTTTTCTATAGATGAAATTTTATCTTGATATTGCAAGAAAATATTTAAAAATGGTTTGGTTTTTGTTTTTAAAAAATAGGCTCCTCCAAGATTGGGTCGACGTTCCGAAAATACAAATAATCAGAGTCCTCTTCGTGCCTCGTCATTTGATTTAGAAAGTCCTCCATCAGGAAAACTTTCACCAAATGTAAGTAACTATTGTATTTTATTGATATGTTCTGAAAAAATGCATTGCTTGTTATGGGTTTTATTACAGTTATTATTATTAATGTAAGATCTTGTAATTTCTAACATAATAAAATTCCTAAAACTTAAATTTCATAACTAATGAAGTTAATCATTGAAAATTAAATTCATATAATTGTGATATTTATATTGAAATAAATTTTCACTATACAAATTATATACACTTGCTTATGGATTAAGATTAATTGATTTATCAACACAAGACAACATTTTAAAGACTATAGTTGGTTACAATTTTTGCTCATTAGGGACTGTCCATAAATTACGTCCTCATTTCTCTTGAAACTTGTACTTCCCTTTCCCTCATTGTCCCAGTTTTGTCCAAGTTTCTGTAACCCCTTTCTTTCTTCAGACATCCAGCAAATCTTAACCAGCTTCAAAATCTTTATCACTTTATGAATAATAAAATATATAAATTGTGTAAAATTTAATGAAATAAAATGGATGTCCATTGAAGTTTAACCTCTCCCTCCCTTCCAGTGTGGACATTATTTACGTACAGCCTCTTACAGGTAAGCATAATCTGCAATGAGGTCAGCCAGCTTTGATGAAGAACAATGAACAATTTATTAGCCCATACTATTTTTAATAAATTGTGAGGATCTGGATCTGATTCAAACCTAAATCTGTACAGTTATCGACATACTGCCCAGTCCCTTTCACATTCTTCACATAATTTTATTCTCTACCTGTCATTAACAATAATAATAATGATATCATGAATAAAACACAATGTAAATGGAATCAATGTACAGTCATTGATGTACAGAGTTACAATTGACATATTCTAAAATAAAATGAATTTTTTAAAATAGACAGTCTTATAAAGATTCACTTATAAAGATTTGAATTCAAACAAATTTTAAAAGTATTGTATGTCATTTGCATACTGTATATCAATGAAATAGCCTGTTGCTATATGAATTTAAATCAAAATATGTAAGTCAAAACACATTCTACAAAAATTACTGTGAATGCTATATAGTAGAAGGGATAAAATATGGCAGTACTTTCCTTGAATGTTGTATATCTACAAACATTAATTATCAATACATTGTAAAAAGAGTATATTATGCATACCATTGTCTCTATATTGCGGCTTCTCTAGATCTTTACTGTGGCCCCTGTATACTTTAAAATTTCTTTTTATAAAGTTGGTACTTACTACTTACACGTATGTAATATGTTTGGAAGTTTGCTGACTTTTATGTAGTGTAATATGCACACAGATTGTAGGTATAGCTTGCACTTAACCTTGATCAAGCAACTGGAAGCTAATGATTCATTTGTAAAGGAAAAGGGGTTAAACAAATGTTTATCTAATCAGTCATAAAGTAACAATAGTATTTACTACAGAACAGCAATAACTATAGTGTTCTAACTATATATAATATAAGATACTGTTTGAATAGAGGATGTGTCTTTGACTTATTTCTGATGAGTGATATATGACTCTTGTTGTGACAAGGTTTGGCCACTTCTGTTTTATTACATTACTAGCAGGTAAGCCCAGCATTAACCGGACAAAAAATAGCAAACATTAAGATTAGGCTATTAGATTATTTCTACTTCTAACTCTTCTATTATATTACGTTATAGTATTTGATTTGTATAAAACAAAGGTTATTTTACGTAAGAGTTCATCAAACCAAGTGACCAATCTAATGCATTTAAAAATTTTTTTAAATTGTATACATTACAGGAATAAAGAATTTTTAAAATGTATTAGATTGGTCACTTGGTGTGATAAACCCTATAAAGATATATGATATATGATAACCTCTGTAGTTATATAAATCAAATACTATAATATAAGAAACATTAAAATGAAAACCCTATAAAGAGTTTGGTTATTTTAGCCAATCTATCATATTTATTACTATACTTGGACGGTACAAAATGGCACAATTTCATTGGTCAAGTAGACAGCAATTGAAAATACGATATGAAAATATGAATTTTTTTAAGATATCATTTTTTATTTCTAATGTTAGCTTTATCAAATAGTTCCATTCACTGCCGAATCATTCGATCAAAAATAATAGCTGATTTCCTTCTGAAAGAGAGGCTGGTCAACAACTAATTAATACTGATCTACTATTAATCATGTGATCAAAGCTGCTAATAACATCCAAAAAACTTCATATTACACTTGTTTGTTTAAATAAAAAAATTCTGTAAAAATATGAGAATAATTGTTTTTATGTGATCCGATAAAAAGAAACTGGTGAAACCAAGTTGAAAAAGTAAAGCTCAGCAAAAACATCTAAGTAAAGGAAACTTTTGAAAGTTGTGGCATAAGCTTATTGGAAGCAGATTTGACAGTAAGAGTCAACATGTGAATAAAGTGCACATTACACAGACTACAACTACAGGAAATTTTGAATGAAGCACTATCACCATGATAATAAACAAGAAAAATAAACATTGGCACAGAAAAAGATTTCCAGCTCTACTTTGTGCCATAAAATAATTGCACATATATTAATTTGGCTGAATGTTAGAACATCTTCAGCAGTATCAGCAGGGAGTTTGGGGCAATGGGTTTATGTGCTAATAAGGGGAGATAAAATCAGGGAAGGAGTGGGGTGTCCAGGTGTTGTGGTAGTTAAATTTGTCTTTATAAATATTGTATTTATAGAAAAATTATTAGAAATGGTTTATTTGGTTATAGCAACACAACACATGAGTGATCTGCCAAGGAGAATACATCCTGGAAAGACTTTTATGTAAAGCTGACCCCAAATTAAGTGTTACTAATGTGAAAGAAACCCAGAAAACTCCATGTGGCCAGTCCATTGGCCTTGCGTGAACCCACAACTGACTGCCAGTGTTCAATGGTTTTATAGACTCTGTTATTGGAGGGTACTTATTGGGCTGAAGTTTATTGGACTACAATTTTTACAAATTGTAGTCCAATAAATTGTAGACCTATAAATTCCCACTGTTGCCTGTCTATCCTTCCTTAATCTCGAGAATGGAGTTAGAAAGATGTACGTTGAGACTAGATATGGAAAGCTTAAGAGCAGGAGACTCAGATTAACTATAGACAAATGTCTAGTTTGCATCACAAGTCATGTTATTTCAATTCAAAAATTTTTCCCAGAATGGAATTAGAAATGTAATCAGCACAACTCTAATGCTAACAAGAAAAGCATGACATACAAGGGTAAAACATCACTCCATGCAGCAAGTGCTATATGCTACATGTTGCAGCAATGGCATAATGGCATGTAATAGCACATCTATTTTGCACTGTATCATTGTCACAGTAATTAAGTGAATATAATATATGTTTTTAAAAATTATACACTATTTTGTAAGAATTATATATAGTTTATTATTTTCTTAAATTTTTTTGCCAATGATGGCATTACATATAAAGCCAACAAGTCGAATGTAGACAGTGATATATAGAAATACAGTTGATATTTTGGGGATAAGGATGTACAATATTATCTAAGTTAGAAGTAATTGAACATAACTGCTGAATGGCATAGCAATTGGTTGAATAACCTAGGCATGCATAGCGAACAAACAAACAAACATCCTCATTTATATACATATATACAGTGTAGGTAAAATTCTGGTGAACAAATGTTGCATCTGTTGTTCTGAATATTCCAATGTAACTAATAAATAGAATTTATTGTCTGTTTAGCATTCAGCATATTCAAAATTTATTTTTAAGCTAAAGTAGTTTTCACCTAAAAAATAAAATATTGTGAGCTAATTTATTAATTATGTGTGCATAAAATTATTGCAGTTACGAATCAACCTTATTAAATTAATTTAAATTACCGAATTATAATTGTATTTTTTAAATGATAGAAAAGTGGACCACCCAAAGTTCCGCCTAGATCAAGGAAAACGGGAGGTTGGGCTGAAGATCCTCCGTCCAGTGCCATGCGGTAAGAATATAATTATTTGGACACTTAATAAAATAAATTGAGTTTTTTAATTAGCAGATTATATAACACTGAATATTAGTGCCGAATGGTAGGGAAATTTTTGTACCTAGGTATTGAATATTATGCAGATTTTAATACTTATTTTTCAAAAAACTCTTTACTAACTTAAAATGTTGGTGGTAGTTAGAGGTAAAATATTGAATTGTAGAAAAAAATTTATCCTAGTAACCAAATTGCTATTTACAGGTCACTCTCAGTATTTGCAGAGGTTAGATTCTTTTCTTGGGGAAAACTGAAAATTTCCTGTGGTCAATCCAACATGGCCAAGCTAAAGTACTGTACATTGCTGTCTTAGGAATATTTAAACTTTTGCAGATGATTCAATAATCATTCAAAACATATATAAGCATCTCTAAGCCTAAAAATTATATTAAAACCAGAAGATTGATGGATTAAATTAGGCTATATTACCAGTAAGTGGCTGTTGCAGGTTCAAATCTTATTTTTTTCTTCCAGAATTTTCTAAATTATTTAATAAATATTAACTTAATTATATTTATTAAATTTAATAAGAGATGGCACTAAATGATTATCTCTGGTGCCATATTACTCGGGTATTTAATTATTAACAGTAGTGGTAATATAGCTTGATTTAATCCGGCAATTGTTTGGCCTTAAACAAATACAGATATACTTCCAGTTACATTGTTCTCGATTATACATCATTTGTCAAAAAAGTATAAGGAAAAATAAAAATTAAGTTTAAGTCATTTTATTCAACTTTACATCCGTCTGCCACAAATATTGAAGTCTAATTGAAGTGTTAAAAGCACATAAAATCATATTAAAATATGTACATTTACAGTAAATGTTAATATAATTGTCATAAATTCTAGAGAACGAAACATGAAAAGATCTGTGTTTCTGTGTTGTTGTCTTATTTAGTGGTCTTTAAGTGCTCATTATTGGTGTCGTCGTCAACGCCACTCAATATTGGCATTGTTGGCTTTAGCAATTTTTCCTGTTCATTTCATTTGTCTTTGCTGTTGTGCAAATTTTCTGTAAATGTGTCTTATTCTTCATTTGTGGGTTCTGCAGCTGTCTGGTAAAGTATTTTCTCAATATCTGCTATAAGTTCTCAAATCCTTCATCTACTGCTACTATCTGCTTTGTCATCTTTTATATTATTATATGGAATTATTATTACACACTCCAAGTCGCGCTTGTGCAACCAGTTCGCCCGTCAGAGTTTGATGGGTGAACATGCTCGAATTATTATTATTATTATTATTATTGTATGATACTGTGTAATTACTGTATAAATGCTATTTACATAATTGTGACATAAACTTTGTCATATACAATTTGGCAGAAGGCATTATTGCTGTAATGCAGTGTTTCTTAATGGGGGCCGCCAAATTATCCAAAATTTCCTTCAGAATATAATAAAAATAATAGTTGAGGATATTCAGCAGCATAAATCTCATTCAATTATTTTTGAATATTTTTTGTTTTTTCTATGAATTTTTAAATGTTTCTTATTTTAATTTTTGTTAAAAATTAATGAGATTTTATGTTTAATTGTGAAGTTTGAATGTTATTTAAATAGATAATGAAATAATAAAGTTACGTTTTACATTTATTATATAAAAAAATAAAGCAATAATAAAAAATCAATTTATTATAGATAATTTAACAAATATAAATTATTAAAAAATAATGGAGGTCACAAAAAAATTATGAAATATTTGGTGAGTTTCAAGTATAAAAGGTTAAGAACCACTTCTGTAATGCACTGGCTTCAGTTTAGTATTAGTTATTACTGTACTTTGCTCAGTTATGTCAAAAAATGTAAAAACTGGAAATAACAAAAAGTACATTTTTTATAAGTATTGTACTGTAATGGAAATACAGTAATACCCTGAACTTATGCAATAGGTGGGACCGAGCGATAACCGCGTAAGTCGAATTCGCGTAAGTCGGGGTATAATTTCACAATTTGTGTAAAATCCAAGTTGGATGTATGTAAGCTAATAAATGTTCTCGTTAATCTTATCGCGTCATTTGATTCGTTCACAGTTACAAGAAATCACTACATAGAGTCTCTCGAGTCTCTGTAGATATAACAAACACAGAAATAAATAACACAAAATAAATTGTAGCTATGCGTCGATTCCACGCGACACATAGCTGAACAATAGCGTGGGGGGAGTGAGTAATCAAGAGTTGCGTTGCGCTCAAACAAAAGACGAATCGACGAGATTTGAAAATAGCGTAACTCCGGGATCACATAAGTTGGGGTAGCGTAAGTCGAGATATTACTGTACTGTAAAAGTAATTTGCAAATACAAAAATGTTTTGTGAATAGTCATGTGGTCAGACAAAATTTTTCAGTTGCAAATAACCAAAAGTGCAGATACCAAACACGCAAATACTGCGAATTACCTGTACATCTTTTTAATTTAATTTTTTGAAAATTATGCTTTATTTGCTTTCTTTGCTTTATTCTGTGAGCTGATGCAATCTTATTTTTGATTAAATTCGGCAATCATTATTTATAAAAATTAAATTTCCACATGTGTAAATTCTTTAAAAAAATTTTTTTAAATAATCCATACAAATGTTAAAAACTGAAATCACTAAAAGCTTCAACAGTATTGGTTCATTAATTTTCTTTTCAGAGTACAAAATATCTTAATTCTTGGGAATTTTATACAATTGTTTTTTATGTATTATTCACAATTTGTAGTTTATTGCTGCTTTGATAAGCTTGAAATTTTGTTTAATGGGCAATCGTAGAACACAGAATCAGTTTTTAGAAATGGATAAATTAGTATAATAAATTCGAAATGAATTATACAGAATTACGGGGGTGTGTCAGAGCTGTCAAGCGTGCGAGTGAACTTTTTTTGAGAGGTTGGTAGAACAAGTTTGGGATGGAAATAACAAAAAATTACGCAATGTGGTATGTACAAATTAGAGCTGTTGACATTAATTTAACATTGGGAATGATTAAAATACTATTAATAATTGCCGGAATTGAAATAAATCCTGGTCCTCTCCCCCGCTCACCACTTCGGTCAAGTCAGTTGGATATGCAAAAAAGGGGGCGGGGTAGACCTAGGAAGGAAAGTCACAAGGATGAAGAAAGGGAAACACAGTTACTGGAAATTTTAAGTGAGGAATACCAAATTGAAGAAAAGGTCGAAAGAAATAATGGGACCCCGAGAAATTCGAAAATTCAGGATTATTTTAAACCGGCAAGAGAAACCGAAAAACAAGGTATTGACGATTCACAATATACGTTAAGATCTATATATGAATTAATTCAGGAAAAATTTTGCCAGTTAAACTTAGAAATTCAATCAATAAAAGCTGAAGTTAATAAGATAAAAGAAGAAAATAATAGTTATAAAGAAGAGATGAAGATAATTGGTTACAAGATACAAAAATTAGAAGAAAATTATAAAAATAACGAAAAGATAAAAGGTATGTTGGAATTCGAATTTGATAAATTGGTAAATGAGACTACAAATAAGAATATAATAATTTTTAATTTTCCGGTTAAAACATGGAACGTTGTTCAAGAAATCAAACAATTTATTAACGAAGAATTAGGTCTAAAAAATATAGAAATTGAAGGACTAGTTCAACTTAAAAATAGTAAGAATAACCTAATAATAAAAGTAATTCTGGAATCTGTAAAAGATAGAAATTTAGTTCTCAAAAGATTTTGGACTTTGAAACCAAAAATTGTTAATGAAACCGAGAAAAAAATAATAATTACAACGGATTTGTGTATTAGATCAAGAATTAGAAGAAAAAAACTACAGGATCAAATTAAAGTGGAAAAAACTACTAAAAATAAAATATTAATAAGAGATGATTACTATATTAAGGATAATATAATATATACAATTGATATGAATACAAACAAGATTCTTCAAATGGATTGTTCTCTTAGAAATACACAGACGATTAAAAAGAACAGGACTGACAAGAGAATCATACCGAATTAAGTTTATATTCCTCTAATAAGAAAACAGTAATTGAAAAAAATTGTAATAAAAGCTTAGTAAAACTGGAAAATAGTAAAGTAAAAGTAAAGGAAAAAATGTTAGTAATGTAATGGTAGTAAAAATATGAGAGAGTCTAACAAAAAAAAAAAAAATCTGTCCAATAGGGTTTTGGAAAAATATATATAGGGTCTTTGCGAAAAAATTATAAAGTATTACTAAAGAAATTTATAGACCCTAACATAATAATTGGTTCTACGGTAACCTGTATGATAATTTGAAGTGACAGTCAAAGTTAATAATTAATAAACACTTGATCATAGTATTTAGTAAAGCAAAAAATGAAGAAATAAGAATAAATTAATCTACTATGTTAAAGTAGCTATCATAAATATAAATTTAATAACGAAAATAAGATCTATGTAATGTAAAAACATTGAGATATTGTATACGGAATAATGAATAAATTTGAAGTGTATTTAAAACGGGTAAAAAGGTACATACTGAATGTGATGTATAAGTTAAAATATAATTAGATGTAGAAATAAATCTATGTAGATAATCAAGAAATTGTGAAATCCAACCACCCTGATTGTAACAGACGGAAGGCGAATGCTCATCGAAAAGTTAATGTATGTAAAGTTCTAATAATTGTGTAAACATCCCCCTTGTAACAGGCTATTGCCTATTACGTTAATAAACATTCTATTCTACAGAATTACAATTTCTAAAACTGTTTTAAAAAGAACAAATTCATAATATTCAAAAGTATAAATTACTCAACAGTTAATCTTGTAATTTGCTTGAATAAACAAATCTACATTTGAAATGCAAAGGTTTAAAATTACATTCCTGAACTTTTCTTAGTTGCCCTTCGCTTCTCTAATTTGATTGCAGGTGTTAATAAATTAATTTAAAAGTAATTATAATTTCAAGGATACAGTTTATTACTTTTCAGCTTTGATTTCAGTGTTATTGACATTTTATTGAAATAATAAATTCAAACTCGTTGTTTTATTGATGAATCTTAATAATAATAATGCAAATATATACTAATCATTTTTATATAACAATTTAGCTCATTTACAATTTTTTAATTAATTAATTTATTGTTATGCTGTGAATAATCTTTAGGTGTTATTATGGTAACGGCATTGTGACTTAGACTGATACTTTGATGCCTGGGTAAAAAAATGGGTACCTGCCGTTCGGCACTACTAGACATGCATGTTGATGTGCACTATTTTTAATTTTCGTCTTTTTTTTATGTGATATGAATCAGTAGTTTTGCCTTCACAGTTGGCTAAGAAGAAGTGCACGACCAAACACAAATGCGTGAGTGTAATTCTGAAATAATTAAATTTGTTGCAATATTTCCATAATTTAGATAAAAGATTGCACTATTTTATTGCATGAAATTTACTTTTAAATTTTATAGAATTATTATATTTTAAAAGACATTTTAATTGTAGAATTATAATTGTACTTTCTTTTATCATTTTAAATAAACTTATACCTTAGTATTTATTTTAAAATATATATTATAATCTCCATAAAGCAATCCAAATAAAAATTAATACTAAATTAAAACAAAGAAGAAACATTAATATCATTTATTAGTATCAAGATTAATAAATTTATAAAAACATTTTTTTACAAGGGAAAAATTTTGCATTTGCAAATAAACACTATCTATTGTACAATAGAATAGAACAAAATTACTCTTTGTTTTCTGTTGTATAGAAAACAAAGAGTAATTTTGTTGTCATTTAGTTGAAACAATGATAAGAGTTTTTAGAAATACTACAAAAAAAAAACATAATTTTGTTGAATTTTTATAGTTACTTGATACATGACAAAGTCATACAGCAGAAGTGACTTTTATTTCGAGGCTCTTCTCTGCCTCAATGTATAAAACTTGGTGAAAAACACTCCTCTGGCAGTTGTGCAAAAAATAATGTCCTTGATCCATTATTTTGTGGATAGACTTTCTCACTTTATAAACACACAATTCCCATTTCGTCTTTGTTATTTTCTATTTATTTTAATGATTGCTGTCTTATTTCTGTGTTTATATTGTAAAATTTTTCTGTTACATTTTAATGTTGTAAATGTTCACAAAAATTTTATACAATATGAAAGCTTTGTCGTATAAAAAACTGCCCAGCTCTAGCATATAATGCAAAACCTGATGATTTTTGAACAGATAAGTTTTAACTCTTTTGATCAGAGTATTAGAATTTTATCTGTTATTGATCATAATGACATTGCAATAATAGTGAAAAAATGTTTCAGACATATATTATTACAAGTAGTGATTATATCTATTCATCTATATAATATAAAATATTATTAGTCTGTATAGATTAGACATATATAAATTTTATGGCAAAATTTTTTATACAGTTACATTATAATATTGAATTTAACGTTTGTATGAAATTTTAGTTTTCTTGGATGTATTGAAATTTCCTATCAGAAGAAAGCTACTACATAATAAATAATTCATATTAATTTTTCACTTTCTGAAAAAAAAATTTTAAAGTTTGTTTGTTTATTCAAAAGTAGGTCATATTTAATTATTCTAAACCTTTTTTTTTAGCAGAAAGCAAATGAAGTATGTTATCTGTAGATTTTTTAAACACATCAGCCGTTTAAGATGACCAACAATGTTTATTTGTTAAAATTTTTGCTAGATTAAAAAGCTTCTTCTGTAGGTTAAGTCAAAACTTTTTCATTGATAACCGTTAAGGTTTATGGTTATATTTTATGGTACCATTTAGTTGCTTCTAAACTAAATATTCATTTTCTGAGAATATTTAACTAATACAGCATGTGTAATAAATTTACAACATATTTATCTATTGTTAAATTGTTGCATTTTACATTCATTTCTTACATTGTTCCAGTGATGTTAGCAGTTTTAAAACTTGTTGCATGAATATTTATATTAATGGTCAAAGCATCAAAATTTTCTATTAATGACTACAAAATTGGAAATAAATTTAATCATTATATTTTTTTATACACACACTAGCAGACCCCGCCACGCGTTGTGGCTCAAAATGTATCTATTATAAATGTATAACACTTTCCCCATTGGGGGAATTTTTCGAAAAATCCCATAGTGTACATTCTCTTGACATACCCTATTAAAATGCAATCAAAAACGCAAAAAACCGCATCTAAAATAGTATAATAGAAGCCAAGTTCTTCATGGTAAGCCTTAATCCTGTCTTTCTCCACTGCGGGGGGAATATCAAAAAATCCCTTTTTAGTATATATTCTGTTGACGTATCCTATTTAGTGTATATTCTGTTGACGTACCCTATTAAAACGCAATCAAAAACGCAAAAATCTGCATCTAAAATAGTATAATAGAAGCAGAGTTCTTTACTGTAAGCCTTAATCCTAACCATCTCTCTCCAGTGGGGGAAATTTCAACATGTATATTATATAAAAACACGTGCTTATTCGAATGCAGCGTTGCGTCAAAATTTCAAAGGAATCGGTAGGAACAAACAAACATTACATTTTTATTTATATAGATAGATAGAAGATGATCTGGGTTCATTTTTAGTTCATCCTTTAGAAAAGCATAATGCCTCACAAAAAAGCAAACTTAGGTCATCATACTCACGGAGTTAGCGTCATCTATTGGACATAAAAGCCTTAATCCTAGATGATATCTTTTAATTTATATGAATGTTTACCAGAATAATATACAGCCTATGTCTACCCTGAAGATCCATTCTAAATATTGGTGAAAGAATTTTTGAAATTGGATGAGTAGTTTCGGAGATTACCTGCTACATCCAAACTTGCAAACTTTACCTCTTTATAATATTAGTATAGATATCATTTCAAAAGCATTCATTTGGAAGAAGAATGCTAATTATTCCAATTGTCATTAGTTCTAAATCTATATTTTTATGTTAATTCTGCATACTTGTTATTGGTCATGACAATCAGTCAAAGTTTGTATAAATTACATTTAAAGTTTTGTCACATCAACTAATTTGTTATTATAGAAATTATCTTTAAACTATCAACAAATAAATTTAATTTTTATAACATGTGATTTTAATTCCAAATATCTTCGCATATTTATGATGTAGAAGATAATGAGTCTTTCAAGTTTTTAAATTTTATTTTAATATTGAGTTAACTTCCTTCACAGTATAAAATTTAGATCTTTGTATATTTCTAATTATGAAAATTATTTTGCCTTAACATAGAAAATCAGTTATTTGGTTTGAAGATGAAATATCTAATATTTATTTAATAGTATAAGAGACTTTATTTATTTTTAGTACAATTTTTCGTAAAGAATTTTGTTCTCCAGGGAATTGACATTTGCTTTTCCGACAGAATAAAAACAAGGAAATTGTTTTTATGATAACTTAGAAAATTTTATACTATAAATAATCTAATTTGCATATTTCACTATTTTTTAACCATTATTTATAGTCAGTCTTACATTCGCTAAATAAAAAAGAATCTTGTTTTTGTGAACATTTTTTGTTAATGTCATCCATTATCATCAATTATTAATTAACCTTTAGGCTATATGCTGATATGCAATTATTAATCGAGCAACTGGCCGGTTGTCGTTACGCACTTGCTACTGCAACCAAACAGTCGGCCAATTCAACACATATGGTTATGCAACCAAACTATCACACATTTTAACTTGGTCTCGATGTAGATTTGAAGAGGTGGCTTGTGTGCACTTTAGAGAGTTGAAGAAAAATAAAATGGGGGAAAAAAATTCATAAAAAATACACAAACATGTACATTATTAAATAATAATGCTTTTCAACCTGTTACTAGAAGCATACAGTATGCATCTTACAACATAATTTAATAACAAAAAATATATTGAATATTATAAATTTGCTTCTTACCTCCTCCTGAAGACATCCCAACACACTACTACAGCAAACACCAAAACTTATCCAAGTTGTCCGACCGTTTAATTGGAAGTGAATCATTTAATTTGAACCACGATATAGACTAACTAATTGGCTGACATAATTGTTGCGTACAAATACAGTCCCATCGGAGTCCATGTTATTTGTGCAACTAAACAGTCAGTCAACTAAAAATTGCATGCCAGCACCTAGCCTTAGTGTTAAAATATTGTAATTTCTTTCCTCTTGTGTAATTTTCGTCGTCATCTCAAATCCAATAAATTTGTCAGTCAACAGATTATCATATTTTGTTACCTGATATCTTCCTGGATCATAATGATTTTTTACTCTTTTAAAGAGGGAAAAAATTACATTGTTCGATTAAAAACACAATTTAATAACACTTTGTGCTAAATTATCATAAACTATGGGCATAGTTTTAGATGTATTTCATTAGATTAGTGTTAATTTAATGGGAAATATGTTAGGAAAGTAGATTGTTGCAAATTAAGTTTATTTAGTGTTTCATATTTTCAGCAGGCAACACAATATAAAATTTAAAGCATTTACTATTTAGACTGAAATTGATATTTCAGATATATTTAAATAGTAAAAATATAAAAGATGCACACAAGTTTGAAATAATGAGAAAAATTTAATTATTAACAACTTATATATTTCAAATATTAGCTTAACAGTCTAATATTTAATTACAGAGTAGTCAAATTGTATCTTGGGCAAAAGCTTTTTAAGTTTTATACCAAAACTCAAATGTGATTTATTTAAAACTTAAAAAAATGAAATAAGTCAATTATTACATATGAAGTTAATGATTAATATTACTTTTGTTTGTTGGTTTCATTTGCTTGACCATATTAAACCCAGAAGTGGTAATTCTTCTACCATCTGCGCATGCAAGTATGTCAATCCATTTTGGTAAATAGTCTAATCGCTCACAACGTAGACATGCTATTATGTTAATGACAGTCTGTATACAGAACTTTTGCTTCCACACTATTATCATTGTTAGATCTCCTCAACAACTATGGAACTTATTCATTGTAAGAATAAAGATCCATATTATCTTGTCTCTAGTAAGTTTGGATCATCTCTTACAATGTAACAACAAAGAAAGAACAATAAATCAAATAAAACAGTATCAAACTGTGGAATTGTTATGAAAAATTTGATTGAAACTTGGTCTTAGCACATTTCTAAATTGTGAAAGAAAATGTTGACAAACCCATATAAAAGTTTTAGACAACATAATAATATAATTTAATAATAATGGAAACTTATAAACTGAAGTAAAAGATCTAATTTTTTTAATTTGTTAGAGGATAGTTTTATTTTGGTAATTTAACTTGTAATATAATTAAATCACATGTACCATTACTCATTTTGTTATTTTTTGTAGTAATAATACAAAACAAGAGACAAAAACCGAAATAGATGATTCAGATTCAGGTATCTTATAAATCAATGTTTACACAAAGCAGATTCTATAAGA
Source organism: Centruroides sculpturatus (assembly GCF_000671375.1). Lineage (NCBI taxonomy): Eukaryota > Metazoa > Arthropoda > Arachnida > Scorpiones > Buthidae > Centruroides > Centruroides sculpturatus. The sequence continues at coordinate 63,634 of NW_019385886.1, read as the reverse complement.
AAAATTAATGTTTTTTTGAATGTTTCAGAAATACCAGTCATTCCGGATTTAGACGAAGTAAAAGACGAAGATTTTGTATCTCAGATTGCACAAGCGCCGAGGTAATTCCAAGATTATTACAATTAACCAATCTTTACATTCTGCAATTATAATTTCTTGTTTTGTTTTTGATAGTGTTGCAGTAAATAGAGTGGCCACATATCAGGAACTAGATAACGATCTCTTAAAACACGCAGCATTTAATACTCTGGTGGGTATAAGAAATTTTTCTCCTTGCTCGGTTGTTTTCGACAATTTACAAAAGTTAAAAAATTTCAGGACGGAATTGATCTTAGGCTTTTAACCAAATGTTTGTCACCAGAAAACGATATCAAAGAGGTAATTTTCTGCATTTTGCTAATTATGATTAAGAGTGTGGATATAATAGTCAACAAATTGAATAAAACTTAACAAAACTTAATTTGGCATAGGAAATTGTCGCCTGCACGTGGGACATCATATTTGCTGACATATCTTCTGAACTGACCATAGATTCCGAAGAGAAAACTGAAAAAGACGATCTCGTGATTGCTTAAATTGTTGTTTTTATTTATATTTTTGCACAAAATAAAATGTTAATTCTTTATTATTACATTATAAAATTGTTTGCAATAAAAACTGAATACATTCCAACAGTTTATTGGAATTTATGACTGATTATTTAGCAATTAGTGAAGTTACTGAATTCAGAATTAACAATGATTTGTATATCATAAGAATATTCAAATAATTAAAACAGAACTGAAATGATTTTATAACAGACAATAATATCCGTCTCATCCACATTTAATTTATCATTAATGAACCGAATTAACTAAATGTGAAATTTGTCACAAATTTCCCAAATTAACGTAATGCACTTATTCGAGTCATCATATTATTCTTTTAGAAATTTGACATTTTAAGACTAGACCATAATTTTAAAAGAAAAAAAAAAAAAAATACATTTTGGATGCAAACTTTTATTTTCTTCCAGTAGATGGTTATTACCATCACTATATTTGAGTGTCAAATCAGATGCAACCATTTATTTATGCATAATTTTCAATAAGTTTCTTTGACTTTGGATTTAGAAAATGTCATCATGATATTTTACAGATAATACTGAAGAATAGAAAGAGATTTATCAAATATAATTAAATTTTTCTACACAAGAAGAGAAATAAATATTATTGTAATTAAAAAATTTTGAAGAGAGAACATTTCAAAGTATCATGATTATTAAAATCAGAATAAATTTGATTATTTAACGAAAGGTCAGAAAATTCTAACGATATTTAAATGAAGGAAAAAAAATCATTTAGTTTCGGACCTTGACAAAATAGTATGGCAAAAAAAACAATGACAATATTCAGAATTATGCTATTTTTTGAAATGCCAATTTTGTCAAAAAATGTATTCTAAATTTCTAATTACTTTATAAGTAAAAATTTAGAGTTTTTGGCAAATTTGTTTTCACTACTGGTCTTGTGCAACATACCTTTTCACCTTCTAAATGGTTAGTGTCAGACATTTTGATTTCTCCCCATTATCAGATTTGGACTTCTTCCTTATGCCATTTATTCATCTCTATCCCATGGAAAGCTAATATTTCAGTTTTATTGAAAACAAATCTATTTTTATGACAGTTTAATTTTCCCAGCTTCACTCTGTTCAATTACTAATGGTAAAACAATCTCCTTGGGTTATTTCTTAAAACAGAATTATCACTAGTTAATAGATAACATATATTGTAATAATTCCAAATGTACTCTCTTGAAACATTATCCCACATAAAGATCACTTTTCCAGAATTTATAATAGTAATTTTATTCCAACCGGTAAGTTGTGTTAGTTTCTCACCAAACGTAGTAAAGTTTTAAATTATTTTTTGAGCAAATATTTTACTCAGAATGAGTATTACTAAGGTCGGGAGAAAAAACATTCAAAATAGAAATAGATGGAAATGTAAACAATACCGTACAAATGAGAATTTGTTTTTTTATGGTAAAAAAACCACAAATGTACTTTTTGTCTCAGTAGCTATATATTTGTGACATCATAGTCAGATCGCTGACATTGGTATATGGTGCAAGATCAGAGGACCAGATGAAGTAACAGACCTTCTGTATCATTTCTTACATTTTATTGAAAAATAAGGATATGAAGCTAAATTAGAAAATTAATATTTTTATTATGTCAAAGAGCAAATTAATTGATAATACAAAGCCTTTATCTAGCACAAGTGTTTAATATTTTTGCGTATTTTTGAATAAGCAAATTAAAAAATGTTCTCATTTAAAATTAGATAAAATTTGTAATTTTTATATTGTAAAAATCAAAAGGCAATACACTTTCTAATGGCATACTTAGGTCAAATATATGCTCAATAATTTTCAAACTTATTGCCTGTCAAATAATTTTATAACTTAGGATTTAAGATTTAAAATGCATTTCATGCAAAACTTTGGTTTGGATTCATTTAGAAGATAAATTAAATATAAATCTCTTAGTAATGATTTGATTGTTAAATTTCAAGTAAAAATAAAATTGTAGAAATGAATTTAGATCAATTTACTTTTAAAAACAAAATTATGCCAACTTTTATGTCTGTGTGTCCTTATGTATTTAAGCTTAAATTGTCAACTAGGACTTAATTTATTTCTAGGACTTATTATACTGGATCTAATATAATAAGTCCTAGTTAACAATTTAAGCATAAAAAATTAAGCCAACTCTATTAAAGCAAATGATATTCTAAAAAAACAAAATAACAAAAAATAGACATTAAATATTCATATTTTATTAATTACAATTTAAAAATAAGTTTTCTCACATACTATATACAAGTCGCCCCATTTTGGAGCACATTACTTCTAATTCCAGCTACTTTAAACTACTTTAGAGAGGGAGAAACGTTCTTCTCGAAGAGAGTCTTGGGAACAAACTTCTTTTCTTTTAGACTGTCGACGGAAGTGGAATCCTTCTCTTCCTGTTCGCGGAGTCTCCTTTCTTCCCTCTCTTCCTCCACACTGAGTTTCTTAAAAGGCGTCTGACGGTCACTGATCAGTCCTTCTAGATTGTAACCCACTACACCTATGATGAGGGCAAAGGGAAAAGTCACATAGGGTGCATAAGTTCGCAGAACAGTCAGAATCACAGGTAGCATTTTATTTTTGATCTGAAAGAAAAAATATTTTCACATTAGGATATAAGTCTCCAAGAACAACAGGTAAACATTTGTATCCAAAATCTATGATTGAGAGTTACAGTAGGGAGATAAATAGGTAACCATTTGTATATATACGATAGAATTAATACTAATTGGTTAATTTTAGACATTAAGTGTAGATTATGCATACAGATATTTCATTTTTGATAAATTTTGTTACGTGTCTAACTGACTGACAATACTACATAGTTTTTCTGTACCAATTATGTTTTAACACTACAGAAAAAATTTTTTTTTAAATTATGTAAATGATTGATGCCAATGCAGAGCTCCAGACAAAAGTCAAAGCATTTCTCTCAAAAACAACCATTCTATTACATTTGGTGCCATAGCCTGTGCATCTAAAATTAATAAGTTCTCAACTACAGTGTGTGTGTATAGAGAGGTTTCAAGGCTGCATGCCACATGATAAAACACACATTTTCTCTGCCCCTTTGTCGTGTTTGTGTTCTAGCTAACGCTTGCTTAGCTTGAACATGATTTATTATATGATAGGTTGACAGTGCTTTTTTTCTGTTTAAACTTAATAGAACTGCAGTGTATTTATATCACAGACAAAGCTAAAAAAGATGCTTTTATGGCAGGCTATTCTCACATTCTGACAGGACGAGATACTGTTTTATATGAAGAGAAAGTTTCATTATGTCAAAGTGTTGATCCATACAAAGCCAGCATCTTTGTTGTAGATCAAGAGTTATGGTCTAAAGTAGAATTTGGTGACATCATAAACTATTTGGTTTTGACACAAGTTACTACACTCTTTCACAAATGAAGCATATAAATCTTTAGAGGTCCATAACCATCTTACAAGAGGCTAGATTTCTCCTGATTACGTGCTCAGTCACATGTTATATCTATAGCGTAAAAGTACATATACAGGGTGGTCAGAAGTAACTTGACCAGCTAATGGCAATCTTGGGAGAACAGGAAGTGAGAAATAGATTGAAACTTTTGCAGGATAAGTACAAGGTGGCATGCACTTGCAATACATGAAAATAGGGGTAGAGCATGTGTTATGATTATGGTTAATGTACTTTTACTGTAACTGTAATTTGAAATTTTCCAATACAAACACCAGTAATTCATGATGTCATGAGATTCTGCTTGATAGTAAACAGTGTATGTAGAACGAAAAACAACAGATTTATTGGTGTTTGAGCAATGGGGAGTGGGCAACCCAATACCTGCAACAGAAGACATATTTGCAAGTGAGGTGGCAGCATAATAGTCAAAGCTTACCTTGGCATAAGCCACACGGTATAAAAGCATTTGTCAAGTGAAATTCAACAAAGCACACATTCTCCCACTTTCTCCCTCATCTGCAAATGTGTATGGGTCTTCTGTCATTGTACTGGCTTGCCCACTTCCCGTTGTTCAAATACCAATATCCCTGTTGTTTTCAGTTGTACACAAACAGTCCAATGACTTATGCTGTTTTCAATCATGAAGAATTTTGTGACATTATGAATTCCTGGTGTTCGTATTCAAAATTTTTGAGTTACAGTTCTATCAACCATAACTGTGATGTGTTCCAGCCCTATTTTTGTGTATCACAAGAATGTATCACTGTATATTTATCCTGCAAAAGTTTCAATGGATTCCTTGCTTTCCATGCTCCTGAGATCACCACTAGTTAATGAAGTTACTTTATGACCACCCTGTGTATAAGTGTGTTAATATTTTAAATATTTTACAAAACAAAAGACCTAAAAAGTACAATTTAGGAAATTATAAATATGAGATTTAATAATTATAACATTTAATCTATTATAATATGTATATTTAAGGATTAAGCTATGATTTCTGAGGAAAACAATATATAGTTGTATATTTTGTGTGTGTAATTATTACATTTAAATTATATATAATCCTTAAGTAATTATACAAAATTCTTGAAAAAATATAACTCACCCAATAAAGTAATGTCTTTTCTGATTTTCAAGATTACTTGGAAAAGACTGTAAAAATTTATAAACTGTACATGAAAAAATATATATGTTATTTCCTGTAACTATTATAATAAAATAGAAAAATACATTCTAATATGAATATACTTTGACTTATGACTATTGAAGTTATGACAATTATCTTGTAAAGCATTTGTAGTCATATTGGCAAATGCCAGGTTCATGTGGTCAAAATGATAGAACACAACCATAGTGCCAGCCATGTAACTATACACATAGCCAAGTATTTCTCTATAATACATCATACTTCCTAATAGCTACAACAAAAAAGTTTTATTAAACTTATGTCAAACTTATGTGTAGAGGAACGAAGGTCCATCCTAAGTCAAAGTATATTATACGAGTAATATAAGCAATTTGCTGATATAACAGATATACAAAGGTGCACCAGAAACCTGGCAGTTTTTAAAATAACATTTCAAGGGAAAAGGTAAATATTTATTGCTTTGCAGAGATAATTTTTTTTATTGGAGATTAAATGTAAATCACTGCTGTCTTAAAAATAACATTTTGTCAATGGCTACCATGCTTGCAAATCAAAATTTAAAAACAGTCAGGTATTTCTGATTCACTCTGTAAACCTTAAGGGTCTAAACTGTATGTATAATTATGTTGTCATTTTAGCACTCTCTCTCTTGGTTAGAAATTACTACAGTAGAGCGTCGTTTATCCGAATCAATTGGGGACTGGGGTTGTTCGGATAACTTATTTTTTGGATAACCGATTACATATGAAAAATATATTAACCTATCCCGTGTTGAAATTTTTCTCCGTTGTGTTTCGCTTCGCGTTGAATTTTCGTCGATATTAAGCCTAACGAAAACTTTTTAAAATAATAATTGTGGCTATTGTATCGTTAAAAATTATTTTTTTATTTTGTACAAATAAAATAAATATATTGAAAAATAAAAAAACAAAAAAAATATACTTTAGAAGTTGATCTAGTATCAAAAACGTTCGATTCAGCACGACACACAGTCCTCAGAAAAACACCACACAAAAGTGCCAGTGCTGCCAGCTAAAACACACACACAAAAAAAAAAAAAATATTGGAGTAGCCCAAGATATAGCCAAAGATTGCTGTGCCACAGCACTAGCGAAAATTTAAATTTGCCGACTGGAATGCTTTCGGATAAACGACGCTCTACTGTACTTTGTTTTTAACAAAGTTCTCTCATATTATATCTTTCACTTTTTAACCAAAGAATAAGATTTTTGGGAAAATCATGTCATTGTAATAATTTCTGTTTTTGTCCACAAATTCTTCTGAAACTTTCTAAATGTGCATTTCTAATAGGATTATTTTTCATACAGTTGTTATTTGTTATTGAATGCATTAACCAATTGTCTACATCACTTTGGATGTAATTGTCTTTTCAATTACATTAAAAATCATCACATAATTGTTTGAAGACATAAAGAAGCGAGAATATACTCTACTTTCCTATAAATATGCCCCACCAGTGACCAAGTGGATAAAACTATTGAACACCAATAGCTGATCGTGGATTTGCATCGTGCCAGCATGCTGGCCTCATGGACAAGTTTTCTCCATATTTGTAACACCTAAATAGGGGCCAGTTTCCCAAAGGAAGTCCTCCCAGGAGGCATTCCCCTTGGCAAATCACCTACATGTTGCATTGCTGTAAACATATAAACCAATTCAATAAATTGATTGCTTCCATTACTAGTTTCTGTGGATTTTTTAAAAAGCCTCAGAAGATCAGATGAACAAATTGACAACTGTAGAAAAAATTCTCATCAAAATGAGGAATTGTCTTCTCCTTTTATTACTTTAACATGACATTTATTCAAATTTATAAATAATATGCATAATTACCTAAATAATATTTAAATCTTATTATCTATAATTGAAAGATTTTCTGGAAAAAATGTTTCAAACATGAAATTATAAAATATTAAAACCCTTTCTACATGAAATTTTAATAGGAATTTTCCATGCTTTTGAAAATCTTAATCATAAAATATTTTCTCATTAAAATAGCAAAACATAAAAGACTTATAAAATTTGTACATTAGAAAATACATGTTTATGTTATAAACATGTTCCTATGATATAGATCAGGTTGAAAATCCCACATTATAAACTAGGTCAATATTAACACCCAAGCAATTTGTATCTTGATGTTGACAAGCAAAAAGATTTGAAATACTTCAATATAAATCACAGCAATTGAGCACAGTTCAATTCTTGTCGAGCTGGTCTCACTTAGTGAAAATTTGGGGTGCGGAAACAAGTCTAGTGCTTTTTATTAAAATTTTTTTAACTAAAAGAAATACACAAATTAAATATTAAATTATTTGTGTCTTTCTAGCTTTTTATCAAGCAAATTCTAATTTTGGGTCTTTTTTAGAACTCTTCTGTCTCTTAATTTTATTTTCCTTTTAAAAAAAAGTAATTTGAAATTAGTTTAATGCAACAGAATATAAAAAAATACAAAGGGATCTATCTATCTTCAGTACTTTTTCTTTTTGGTACCTTTGTGAATTCATGCACTTCGTATGCCTCAAGCTGGCCTCGACTGCAATCTTTTATGTATTATGTTTTTTTAAACAGAAACAAACAATATACTAGAAAAAATATTCTTTTCAAGACTTGAACAGAAAATTTTAAAAATTTTGCAACAGCTAATATTTTTAGGTAAAGAATCTATTGTTATCTATCTGTTACAAAAATCTGTAGAAAAATAAAACATAAAACTATATAAAATCAAATTTTCTTTCATTCACTCTAAAACCTTGAAAACAACACTTAAAATAACCATTCCCTTAATCTGTTATATATTAAACAGTTGCAAGATCTCAGTTTTGATCATTGACACCACAGAGTTTTAATTTTACTGCTACAGATTATACCCAGAGTATCAACAAACAAAAACTACAGACACAAAGGATGTTTTCCCTCAAGAGAACTAACAAGTCTTGCTGCTCCATTAGTCAAAATCTGCTGGACAGTTCATTTTTAGAGGCAGTTTGAAAGATTTGGGAACAAGGAAAAAGCTCATAGATAATGGAGTGTGCCAGTGACAATCTGAAGGTGCCTGACAGTATGATTTGGACAATGAATGATGCTACCTAAATGTACAATTATACTGGATCCATTAAAGACACCTATAACCAGACTTTAACTCTCTCTTTGCAATATAGTAACATAATAACCAAAATGCATATAATGTAAATATGCATTAATAAATGTGAGCATAGTCACTTTCCATCCTAATCTACAAGAAACACCTTTTATCAAAAGACATCTGAAATTTTAGTGAGGTCTGCATACCGACCACTGTTCAAGCCAAGATCACTTGATGCCAAAAGTCAAATTATGATAACCTCAAAATAATTACCTAAAAGTGAAAAGATTCCTTTAAAATAGATATAAACCTTTCCTATTTTTTAAACTGAAAAAAATATTTGCATTTTCTTTAGATACCTTTTTTTTCTCTTGAATTAATTTGAAACTCAGAAAATATATGGAACTGTTATTAATTTACTTCTTCTTCCTGGAAAACAAATATAACAGTGACAGCTCCAAAAATGTAAAGTTGGGTAAAAGAAAGTTTGTTCTTTGATTTTACATAGATTTATATTTCAATTTTTGCATTTTAAACTTACTTGTGAAAGTAAAAATCTTTGCCATTATTTGTTTCCATATTACCAATTGGTTTATCGGCACAAATAATGGCAGTTGGCTACTTCACATGCTACATATTTATTTATTTATTTGTTTATTTTTTGACAACCTGTCATCCTAATGGGCAATGGAAACTTATACTGCTTTCAAAAAGCCTGAGAGCAAATCACATTCGAACAGGATTCTTCTTTTGGATGCTAAGTTGGATCATCAAAGATCATACAATTCAGTACAGTAAGGGATAATAAATATTTCAAACAATACCAAAAATCTCTTACTGTTGTTTAACTTAAATATCTGTTCTTTAAATTGGATTACTTTATTTTTCATTCAAATTTACATTCTATTGTGATAATTTTCAATATTGTGTGTAATATGATAAAAATGTAAAATTAGCATTATTAGATTTGTCAAGTAAAATAATCGATTAACTCTAGGATGTGGACAATGACAACTGCAAAATTATCCTCAAATTGATCAACATAAAAACTTTTGTTTATCTTAAAACTATGTTTATAGTGTGAATGCAGGAGTCTCTTCCTCTAACAAATAAAAATTTTATCTTTTTGCAATGTGTAGTAAATAAAATGACAAAGATTTTATACAATACATTATTTTGATTTTTTATACACTAGCTTATACAATTTATCCATAGCATAAAATAAATAAAAACTCAAGTTTAAGGCATCTTTTCAAACATGAATCTTACTAATAACTGCAAATTTGTTCATTTAATTTGAAAAGATTGAGCAAAAATAGATCTATATATAATTACTTGAGAACTACATGATAAAATTAGAAGAACAAAATAAAATTTTATTGAATTCTTTTGTATGAATGTTTGCAATTTTTAACTTATTAGCAGAGAGTTATATCTAGCAAAGGATCATTTTTACAATATAAAAAACGTTTCAAACATTTGTCATTGTGTTTAATAAAGAATGGATCCAATAAAAATGCATTGAATTAAAGATGATCAAAACTAAGAAACTTTCCAAACTGAATTAATCCATTTTTTTCATTGAAAATTTAAGACTAGATATGTGTAGTACTAAAATATGTAAAAGTGTATTTAATTAATATACAATTGTTTTCTTGTCAACATATATTGTTTAACAACAGTGGTAACAATGATTTACATACATACCCTAAAGAATTTCAAACTGCTGCATGATTTCCCATCTACGTATTTTAAATAGTCATTCTTGTTTTTCTTTATATAGCTATTTAAAAAACAAAAAATTATTAAAATAGTGTAATGTTATTGTAATTACCAATAAAAAAGAATCTCACACAAATATGTGCATGTACAGAATATACCATAAGTCTGTAACCATAGGAATTATATTTGTTTATTTTTTTCTTTTAAGTAAAGCATGAACACTAAATAAAGAGAAATGAATTTCAGTTATTTTTGATGGCAGGGACCTGTAGTCGGCAAGAAGATGCCAAAGAGTTTAATGGGCCACGTTCAGACATTCTGCTGACCACACCTGGTGGTCAGGATGCAGCCCGTTAAACTCTTTGGCAACTTCTCAGGATTCCACCATCAAAGTAACTGATTTATTCCTGCTTACTTAGTGTCATGCTTTACCTGTAGAAGAATAAACAAAGACTGACATAACTCATATAGTTCCATACTTATGGGACACACTGTATACTGTATATCTTTTTTAAAAATAACAATCATTTCTTCACTAGTTTATTTGCAATGCATGATCATATGCCCTATTAACCTTCTATGCCAATGGTTCTCCAATGTTTTTGAATCACAGTATACTGCAAAACATGAAAAAATTTTCTGCCTTACTTTGTGTACAAAATTAAAAATATATAAATATACTTTAAATTATAAATAGCTGCTTACTAACAGAACTTAACTATTAATTTATATTGGATGTATCTTTTTTATATGAGTAGGACAAGGGTGCTGAAGGCATTCCCACTTAGCACAGTAAATAACAGTAAGGATAGTTATATTTGAATTTGTCTGGAAGAGGAGATCTGACTGGAGGCTCAGGTAGCGTAACTGGCAATGCATCTGTACAATAAGCAGAAGTTGCAGATTCGCACTCCGGAATATTCTAAATTGCTTAATTTAATTATAATTATTAAATTTAATAAGAGGTAGTGCCTAATTATTTAGTAATTACTTAAATATAATCACTGAAAAGTAGCCTGATGTAATCCAATGGTTGATTTCATAACCAATTTAACTATTTGATTCTTGGAATCTAACACCACATCCCCAAGCAATAGGCAAGGATTCTCAACTATAACAAAATTTATGATAATTTTCTCGTACCACAATTCCTATGCATTGGTAAAGATCCCTTGTCTTTGAAATGAGTGGAAATTATGGTTTGAAGTCCCACAGACATATTGACATAAGCAAGCTGGTCTGAAAGTGATGCATGCAGTTCAACATGCTTAGTCACCTTATTTTATTTAATAATGTACAGTACCTTTACACAGTTTGTTAATGTAGTTATATTAAAACCAAGTAATGTTTTTTAAGAGCTCCAAGCTGAACAGTTTACAACTCAGTAATTTTGTAAGATTCAAACACAGATGTAATTTTCTTTCCATTGAGATTTGGTGTACTTCACTTTATGAAGATCTTTTAAAAAGGTTGAAAACATTAATTTATTAAACATTTGTGCTGGTTTTAAGGTATATAGGTTTCAAGTGACTTTTGATTTGATACCAACTTTATTGCTAGCAACTCTTTATCATTTACTATATTATACTATAGATAACATTCAAGGCATCCAATCACTTTGTCATAAGTTGTATTCCAAAGCATCATAAAGGGAAATCCAAAAACAGACTTTACGACACATAGAATTTTAATCGACACTTACAGAATCAACTTAGACATTAATTTAAAGAAAAACCAAAATGAGCACCTTTGTTCATTTAAAAATGTTCTAAAAGCCATTTCATACCCCATTATGGTACAGACAGTCAGGATTTCTTCAATAAACATTTCTTGAGTTGGTGGATCAGTCAAGCAGCCCAAAAGTACAACCACATTATTCCTTCAATTTGACACCTCTCAATTTTTTCTTCTGAGATTTCATCAAGTTTTTCTTCTAAAGACTTAGATCATTTATCCACTTCACCTGCAAATCTTGCAGAGCTCAAAATTCAAATCACCATTGCAGTTAACGAAGTGACAACAGATATATTGCTTTGAGTTTGACAAAAAATTGAATTTGAGTGGAATGTCTGCTACATCACCAATAGTGTTGTTAACTGTATAGAATTTCAGTTATTTTTTAAAAATTGTTTGGAGAACAAAAACTGGAAATGTTCTGAAAAATGAATGAAATTTTTTTGTATGTGTGTTTTTGTTTTCCAGCTTGTTGCCTTTTCCTCACAAAAGTTGGTGTCCCTAATTATAATCTAAATTATTTTCATTCCTGCTAGGCTTATATATACATATATTACGTACAGTCAACCCCCCTATAATTACGGTCCCTATAATTACGATTCCTATAAAACTACGAAAAAATTGTGACCGGTATCCATAAAAAACAGTAAAAATTCCCTATAATTACCTCAAACGTCATCGGGCAGCCGAACTACTTTCCCGCCGTCCGTAGCGCCACACTACGGAGAGATTTCTATCGTCTGGACAGTATTATATAAATTATATATAAATTAGGTACTGTACATATAATTATATATTAACTTATTGTAACTTTGTTATAATTAAATATATAATTTCCGCCGTCTAGCGTGGCGCCACGCTACGGAGATTTTTACGCTAACTATCGTCTGTCAGTATGTAAATTAGGTACCGTAAGTCTAATACAGTACTGTAATTTTATACATTTCTTGTGAAAGAAACATTTCTTATTCAACGGCGATTAAAATTATTTATATTAATGATGTCTCCGAAGTTCTACGAAGTTTTCACAGAAAAATAAGTTGTTAGAAATCGGCCGCTCTTTGCTGAGCTGTTCCGCGACGAAAACAATGTTGAGCAATGGCAATGTCGAATGGTGACACTCGGTAAGTAATCCTACAATTTTTTGTTTATAGCGTAGTTTATACGGATTATTCCCAAAAAATATATACGTATTTTGGAAATGTTGAGTCGGATTAGTCTAGAATCGATTAATTTTATGGAAGAAAACCTTTCAATCAGCCGTAGTCCGTAAACTTGACACGTGTCGGGTTGTGATTGGAAGGATTCGTAAGAAATCGGATTCCTAAAGAATGGAACGTATCTCTATCTTATAGGGGGGTCGACTGTATATATATGTATATATTTTTTTTTTGTTTTTTTTTCATTTTTGTGTCTTTTCATCCCATGGGCACTAAAAAGGCTCTTTTTTAAGCCAAACACGTGTAAGGCCAGGCACAACGGGGAGGCAGGACGGCAAAGGACAGATGCCAGACATATCTAGAGCTGATCCCTATGAATAATTACTGGGGCTGCTTGCCCGATTCATTTCCTTGTCTTTGGAGCAATACGCAAATACTACCTCAGCCGTCCAGCCACCGCATCATCATCAACATAATCATCCAGAGAAGGAGAAAACATTTCCAAGTTTATTTGTAGATTATCTTTTGCTCATCACTTTTCAATTGTTTCTTTCCCACCAAGTTTGGAATTTGTTACTCTAAAATTTTGTAAACTGATGTATTCAAATCGAACCAAAATGACTGTTCAAGGTAAAACTCGATGCGTTTTGCGGTACAAATCTAGGTCACGTGACGATAGTCTCTTTCAAAGCTAAAATCATACAAGGCCTCTAAACAAAAATATATTTTATCTTCGTATGAATTTATGAAACATCGAACATCTATTGGCCTTTGAAAAACGTTAAATAATTAAAGAAATAATACGAACCTAAATTTGTCACGAATATAAATACGAGTGTTTAAAGCTTTACTACAAATCGAAAGAAACAGCGCTACCACTCACGTGTTCGATATTCCCAGCTGGATCGCCGCATGCCCGATTACGTCCTTACGCATCCAAAAAAATAGCCAAAAAATATTTAATTTAATTTAAAAAAAGAAAAATAAGCTTTCTTGGTTCGAATAGCGAAGCCTCAATTCTTGAATTAATTTTATTGTTTGATTATTAATTTTAATTCAGATTTAAACTACGAATCTCGCACGGAGCGCTTTCGCTCGAATTTCTCGTCGTTTCCCTAAAGTATTTGTATTTTTCATTTTTTTTAGCTTCGATTAAAACAAAACTATACAAAAGATGCCGATCCGTAAAACTGGTTATTAGCATTGAAAGATAACTCGTATTTGTGTTGATGCGAATCGAGAGATGCCGGACGAATGACCGAGTAATAGTGCCGTGCTGGTAATTTTCAGTATTTATCCAATATCTAAGTAATCTGGGGATCAAACTCAATGTCGTTATCCATATCAAAATTTTGGTCCAGCGGAGCTCTACCGAGGAGGTTAGACATTAGCCAACTGCTCCGGAGGACCCGGAATCGAATTCAGGCCGGCAACTCTCCAGGAAGTTTTCGTCAGCGGTGGGTTCAAAATGTATCGGACCACGTCCCTAAATATTCGATTGTACCTATTCCCATTGTAGGCCCGGTCGAAACCATGATGGATGTGAAAAATATCTCCTTAGTGCCAGACCCATCTTACAGAGCTTTAGTGGATACATCGAACATTAATAGTTGGTCGCGGGTTTGCGCTTGGTCAACGGGCCAATCACGTGGAGTTTCCTGCGTTTGTAACACCTAAATAGGAACCGATTTCTCATAAAAAGTCCTTCCGGAAGACATTCCGCTCGGAAGATCGCCTACGAGTCGCGTTGCCCTAAGAAAATAAACCAAACCAAACCTTAATTAATGCCCACAGAGGGGAGAGTATAGACGGTCTGATGGCCGAACAGTCACGGTGGCAAAATACCACACTGGGAAACCCGAGATGTGTCGGGCTCGTCCTTCATCACCCGATCACCCCATTGTGGTCCTGGCCGAACCCATAATGGGCTTGGTAAAAGAGGTCCTTTTAATGCCCACAGGGCGAAAGAGTTTAATTAATTAATAATTAAATAATTAAAGAGGGGAGAGTACAAAAAAAAGGAATTGTATACAAGAAAATTAAATTGTTATAAAACAAAATTATTTTTTCGCGTATTCATTTGAGAGAAATAATATTTCGGAACGAATCGAGAAAATTTATTTTTAAAAAATATTTAAATTTCAAAATATTTCGTAAAAATTTGTAATTGACCAAAGTTTGTAGAGGGCGCTGGGAGCGGAAACGGGACGGTTTTCCGGTGTTTTAATTTTGCTTTGACTTTTGGATAAAAAATGGCCACGGCTTGTGTTTATTTACCTTCGGACGTGTACATGGTCTGTCTCAACCACTCCTTGTCGACCGAAAGGGAAGAGGTCATGGGACTGTTAATAGGCGAGGTAAACTCCTTTTAAGACTAAACTCGTCGATATTTAACGATGTCGTTTTAATATCGTTAGTGTAATTAATTACCTCTTACATAAAAAGATTTGTGGACTCGCAGACGACAAAATAAGTTGGTCGCGCGCGAGCGACTCTTTGGAGCAAAAGTTTTAGTCGCCGAAGAGACTGATTTGAAACGTGCACTTGACAAAAAATAGTCATCCCTGTCCGAACGTACCTAATTATAGGCGACGATGCCCCATGGGGTAAGATTAAAGCTCTGAATTAGAGGTTTCTCACCCCCAGAATTGTAAACTATACGAGCAAAAAAGCTAAAGGAACCATACCTAATGTGCAACCCTTTGCCAGATATTTGCCTGTAAAGGTCTATTTTTAACATATTGGTATACTGCCTATTCTCCGTATTGTCGAGACGTGCAATGGCAAGCCTTGTTTGAAGCTCCACATTGGTATAGTTTGCACCTCGGTGCCCAGGTGGGGCAAGTCCCCATGCCCCCTAAAACTATATGACATTGAGTACTCTACAAACTGTTGAATGGGCTACTTGAAACAGGCATAGTTGCCTGTGCTAAATAGTTAAATGTGATAGTCGTAGCGGAGCGACGCAATTTGCCATCTTACTTGACCTGATTTCGGGGGCTGTATCTTGCAAAGGGTCATTTGTAGAAGTATGGTTCATTTGACTTTTTTGCTTCTATGGAGCTCTGATAAGGTCCCGACTGTCTCGTTCAGAGCTTTAATTGTACTATTTTTGAACATTTGGATGATTTTTAGCCAATTGCCATACACCATCGTTTATGTATCTACCAGACGGTATGTTTCGACCGACTGACAAACTGGATGGACTTCGTTTGCTTTGTCTGTGGATATGAAGCCATTGTGGTTAACTGCGACAGTTCCTGCCACTCAGTAACATTTGTTGTGTGACTCGTTCCATGCTTGCATTGCTCTTCACCATGTTGCAAGACAAAAGATCTTGTAGACTGCTTCTTGTGCTATTTATCTCTCGGTGATTCTCTGGTGGCACCCTTCGTGCCATCAGTAACTGCCTTCTGTTGGGGATGACTGATTTTTTTTTAATCTGTTGTGTTTACGTTATTATGATGCATGTATTGCAATCTGTTTTGGATTCTAGTTTTCCTATGTGCTCTGTGGATCCAATTAAATCTTCAACTTATTGTGTAAAAATTGTCAAGAGTATTTTGTCAATAAGGAAAGTACAATTCGATCAATTTCTGGGTCAACGAGCAACCTGTCCGAAGAATTACAGATAGTAGTGTGGCCTTTAAGTTGGTGGATGGACAATTAAGATGATAGGATCCAGGTGGTGGGTTTGTTTTTGATTGATGGCCGACCGTATCATGTTTCCTGGCGTTTTCTGATGTCTAAATAGGGGCCTGTTTCCTGTAGAAAGTCTTCTTGGCAGATTGTCCAAGCCTGGCACTGTTGTATTCCGTCAAACTAAACCAAACTGACCTTTATGTATACATAAGTACTTGTCTGTATGTGTGTTTATGTACAGTAAATATGCATACTAACATGTTTATATATTTTAATGAATATGATAATTTCTGCATAATTTGGGTGTAAAAGTATTGAGAGACATGTCAGAAATATTATTGCTTTGTTTCTTAGGCTTGAAAGGTTTCTGGTGAAAATGCTTCTAATTGCTTAAGTAATGCATTAGAAATTTTTCTTCTACTTTGAACATTTATTTTGACACAAAAAAATATTTAAAATTTTAATTTATTGCATTTTTTGTACATGTCTCTCCAGCCTCTATTTTAGACACATAAATGATGTCAAATGTTAATTTGGTATCCATATAATGGGACATAAATAAATGGTCCTATTGATAGGATTGTAATCAAAACAATTGGAAGAATTCTTTCTCCAAGAACAGTTGTGACTAACTCTTAATTGAATACTTCCAAAAAATAGTATGTGCACACTAAGTTATTCTTTGTTACTGCCTTAGTAAAGTGCATTGAGAGTAAAGTGTTTCCCTGTTGTGTGATACTGAAAAACTGCATTGTTACATGATGTAATAAACTAGTTTTTTCTAGGAATTTAGTAAATGTCTTGTGAGAGAATGGGACATAAATTGTTTTAGATGGGTCAGTGTCTAGATATTTTGAATGAGTATGGTTGATTGAGTTTCCAATGATGAATTTATGGTACTTGAAAGTGCTTGAGCCTTTCCTATTTTTTGTTTTAATAAAGTTCATTTGTTGCACAGATTATAGAAACTACAACTACTACTACTGATACTACTACTACATTTCCATCTAATTTGGATTTTGTTTGAAAAATAAGAACTATTACTTTTTATCAGTCTTTCAGATCCTACATTGACAGAAATTGCTACCATTTAATGTTTGATAGTTTCTTGTTCTATTGAAAGAAGCAATTCAATGAGTTGATCTATGAATAATTAAAAATAATGGAATTAAAAAAATTTTATTTTTTGTCACAGTAAAAATTAAAAGGTAAAATAATAATAAATGAATACTGTAAATCCTTCCATAATTGCCCATGTAAACTGTCTCAGTTAATCATCCGTAGTAAAATGTTTTTCTTTTAGTGCTGTAAAGTTAGTTTCTGCTATACTGTTTTGTCCGTGGATCCCTGTAGATCTAGCAATGACCCATTTATGGACTTAAATAAATGTGGATGAAACTTCCACGTAATCATTCATTGCTTACTTTCCTGTGAGTGGTTAATTAAGTAAGATATTTTCTGATAAAAATTACGTTTAAAGTAGGATCGAGTACACCTTGTTCCTACTTTTTGACAGATGCGGACACTTACAGAAAACCATCGTCAACTGATAGCCAATAGAAAATATTTTCTGTTCAAAAATAAAGGTGGATTTCCACATAATTATTCATTCCTCACTTAATTCCTTATGAGTGAGTAAGTGAAATGTTTTCTGATAAAAATTGCTTTCAAAACAATGGTGCCTTACATAATCACTTGTGGGCAGTTAGGTGAAGATTTATGATAATTTTGCAAAAACAATAAGTGCAATGAATTTTTAAAATAATTTGATCTGGTAAACCACTATGATTAACAGATAAATGGTTTAATAATTTAGGGAATGTCTATACAGAGAACTTTGAAAAGTATTCAGCTTGCATGTATTCATCCTCATAATGTATTTTTTCTGTAAAAAGTATCATTCAACCATATATTACGGAAACTATTTACAAATTCTTAATTTTGAAAGTTAACGAAAAAAATATTAAAATATTGAAAGCAAAAAATACATATGGACAATATCCAGACAGAATTCGTAGTAAAAATCTAAAATCATTTCATAACTGTTAGGATAGTAACTTTTGTTTATTTGGAAAAGAAGAAAAAGAAATATATCTCTATTTATCAAGTTCTTTGTTTTCTCTCTTAAAACTTTAATGAAAGTTATCGTTGCAGCATATTAGCAAATTTATAACAATCCTTCAGAATATAACAAATATTACATGCAGTTATTTGCAGGTGTAATAAAATTACCAATGTTCTGATTATGAAAAAGAAATAAATTAATTTGCTTATATCTGAAGTGAGAGCTGCATGAATGAACCGATTTTAGGAAAGTTATAGAATGTAAAGTAAACTTACAAAATAGGAAAAATATAGAAATGACAAAGGGTGTCTTTTCCTGTTTTTCCGAGCTGTTGCAGTAACCTTGAATTATTTTGGAATAAAATGCAAAGGAATATCTGACTAAAAAGAGGCAAGATAAGCAATTAGGAAATTGTAAGTAAAGTGAATATTGAATAAATTGTACCATTTTTAATACTGTATTTGTTTTGGCTAATAATAGAACAATTGTCGGGCCCGAAAGCTAAAATTCAAACAAATGAATGGCACAGAATTGAGTATAAATTTAAAAAATATATATAAAATTTTGCTAATTATTCATTAATATTTTGATTGCTAAATTAAAAATTAACTTTTTATAGTTTTTTCAAAATTTTTTGCTTAATTACTGTTTGATTTGATGCTTGACAATTAAAGCTTAGTCAAGTAAATTTTTTTTTTGATGGAAGATAATACTCACTGACACCAAAATCTGGCAAAATAGAAAAATTTTATTGTATTCTAATGTTTTTGTTTTATTTGTTGGACATCTCAGGTTTAATTGCACAGAATAGACCAGTAAAGGCAGACGTACAATGATTGAAATATATAAAAAGGATTCAGATCTAGAGGGCTTTTAGAAAGGTCACAGTGATTAACTCCTAGGACATTGATTCAATCTCTATGGCAACAAGAAAATGTTTTTTCGATATTTGATAAAGGCTTTCAAGAGAGAGAACATTTGTTTATTTTGCATTCGTTGAATAAATTTAATAATAATTTAAACTTTAAGATTTTATTGAGATGTAATATTTATAAAAAATAGAATTTATCAATGAAAATATTTCTGTACGACAACTGCTCCTTGTATATGTTACTGAAAAAAAGCCAATAGCTTTTAATTCTTTAAAATCCACAACAAAACCAGTAACAGACCATTTAATTAGAAAATATTTGTTTTTAAAAATTATTTTGATAATTTGAAAAACTTCATTTATTAATTTAAAATTTTAGATTGACGAGAAAAGAATCTCTCACATATCGGCCGTCATCATGCTTCGGAGATCCGATAAAAGGAAAGACAGAGTGGAAATATCACCGGAACAGTTGTCTGATGCTTCAACTCAGGCAGAAGTAAGTTAATTAAAAGATATTTGTTATGTATTGAATTAGAAGCTTTTATTTGAAAATTTTCTTAAAAAATTTAGAGATTGGCACAGGCTTTACGCCGCCCCATGAGAGTCTTGGGTTGGTATCATTCACATCCTCACATCACTGTGTGGCCATCTCACGTGGGTAAGTTTATCTAATTACCAAATTATTGGTATACAAATGAATTAATTTGTAAAATATATTCTTAGATGTACAGACTCAAGCCATGTATCAAATGATGGACGAAGGATTCGTGGGCCTCATATTTTCAGTTTTTAGTGAAGAATCATCTACTAAAGTAACATAAATTCTAAATGATAATTGGCATTTAACAAAAGTAATATATTATTATTGTAATTATTTTACAGCATGGAAGAATTCAAGTTACTTGTTTTCAATCAATAAATCAAAGTCCGGAAGGTGAACCACCTCAGTAAGTATTACCATTTGTATACTGGTGTTGTAAAAATACAAACAATATAAGTGATACTTATACTGTTTGTATTTTGAGTGACAAAGCAGGTCAGTTAAATTTACATTTTGGTTTTTATTTGTTATTACACTTCTCCATAACTTAACAATCTTCAAATTCTGCAAATATTTTTATTAAATACTTTGACTTTTTCGATGACATTTTCAGTCAAGTAGCTTTAACATGAAACAGATGGAATACAAGACACTGCTAACTCAAAAATTATTAAATTAAATTATTAAAATTAGCATAGTATTTTATGTACGTACAGAAGAATTTTCTTACAACAAATATAAATATTCAGTTAATAAAGAAAAGAAAGCATAAATTTTTTTAACAAATATTGCCAGTAAGACAAGATTTTTATTAAAAATTCTTACAATGCTATGGAATGATAATTTCTTATTTATTATTTTTTTTTTTTTTGTATTTCAAAAAATATTTTAATTTAAATTTTTAATCTAAAATGTTTCCATTGTAGCATTAAAAATTTACAATTAAAATTCTTTTATTCTTTTATTAACAAAGTAAATTACACTGGAAAATTAAGGAATGCAAATTAGTTTTTTGTAGTTAAGACAATCTCACATAATGACAAAATGGGGACTGTTTTTATAAAATAAGAAAAACAGGGGGAGAAATTACATTATGTGCAATTAATCAGCCAGAATAATAATCAGTTACTCTTTTCTTCTGTAGGATGATAGCAATTAAAGAATAAGTGTTCAGTACTCTCTATACAAAGAACAATTGGGCAAATCTCAACAAATTTAGTATACATACTAGAGAATTCAATTTTCATTTTAGGAAATTATTTTGCTTCAAAATTCTCTGCTAGAGTGAAATTTGGCACTGATGTCTCCTTACTGTATATATGTATGGACAAGTTTCTAACAAATTGAGTTGTGCAGTGGATTTTTAGAGCAAGGAAGAGGAGTTTACATAGAACCACATTTTTCAAATAATCATCAATTCACATCTATAATTAAAATAAAATTATTTCACTTTGTTTTTAAACTCCCAAAATTTTTTAGAAAACACACATAATATAACCATCAAGTGAGCCATTGTAGCAAATTTTGCTCTACTGGCCAAATTATGATCAGTCTGTATGAAGATAAATTAATTAAAAAGTGATTTCTTTTAATTCAAAATATATGCTCTCCACTCAAATTAGTAGTGACTTATGCCCGTACATCATACTTTTCCTTTAACAATAAAGTTGTACCAATCATCTAAAACCTTTCGGGGGAAAATTTTTGAATTGAAATAACATGACTTCTGGTTTGCATCAGAAGTTCGTATGTAGTTAATCTTTCCATATCTGGTCTCATCTTTCAAGTGAACTTTGACCTTGTGTATCTCCGGTCACAGGTTTAATTTTAAATTTGCTGTTTGCATCACCATTTACAAGGAGAGGGCCAAACGTTTGGGTCTCCTAATTAAACGAAACTTGATGAATATATAACCCCAAACACAAACATCTCCTTGTTCAAATAATAGGGCCCACTTGTCAAGCATTTCCAAGAAACTGGCCTATGAAAATTGATTGTTTAGCTTATTAGTCTGGAATTTCCACATCTCTTCAGAATGGTGATAGCCCAGTAGGTAAGGCATTAGGCATCACACCTACAGGATATTGGTTCGATCCTTTGTGATTTTAGTTTTCTTTTTTCATTTTTTTTTATGTGTAACATAATTATTTTACCTTATCACTAGCATAATTATTACTGTTATTATTCCTGAAGTTTAAAGCTTGTAGAACAAGAGATTAAAAAGTCATGACATCATTTTCTGTTTAATGAAAAAGAAGTCTTTGTAGATTTAACTTTTATGTTGTTAAATAAACTTTTTTATTTCTTCATATTTATTTTAAGATCTGATGGTTTTATTATATTTGAAGTGTAACAAACATGAGAACACAAGGAAATTGTTCATAACATTAACGATTAAAAACAACGCTGCAACTATGCTACCCATTTTCATACCATTTTTTTTTTCAGTCCGTGAGCAGTAATATCGGAAGTTTATTTGCTTGTGATGACATATATTTTAATTCTTGGTTAGATGCTATGAAATCATGATTTTTTTAATCTTGTTCTATAAGCTTCAAATGCAAGGAATAATAATAATAATTTTATTTTACCTATTACTAGCATTATGTTACATGTAAAAAAAAGAAAAAAACTAAAATTGCAAAGGATCGAACATATCCTGTACCTATGGTGCCTAGCACATTACCCACTGAGCTATCACTATTCTGAAGAAATGTGGAGCTTCCAGACTTATAAGATAAACACACAATTTTCAGAGGATAGTTTTTTTGGAAACACTTAAGAAGTGGATCCTATTATTTGAACAAGGAACTGTTTGCATGGGAGCTATATGATCACCAGTTTTGTTTGAACCAGAGACCCGAATGTACAACCTTCTCCTTATTAGACCAAGGTGGTTTCTATTTGTATGCAAAAACTTATTTAAATTGGTTAAGTGGTTTTGGAGAAGTTAGCAACAACTTTGACATTTGTGCAATGGTTAAGAGAACACCGCTCAATTAGGAAAGATGTATGCAGTTTTAAACATAACTCTGAGTATTAAAAAAATACATCTCAAACTTTTGAAAGAAAGAGTTTAGAGCATATTTGTTTTTAATTCATTAGATGTTTTCTATAAGCAAAATTAAAATGAAATAGTAAACTTAGTTTATCACATTTTTCTTTTACTGGTTTGCATTAGGAATTGTATGATTTTTTTCAAATAAAAACAAATTAATTTTTTAAAATAGGTATATGAGACTGGAAATCCCTCTGCACGTCATTCCTTCTTCACATGTCACCAGTCCCTGTCTAGATGCACTGGTTCAGTTACCCAGAATTCTGTGTCAGGAGGAGCAGGATGCCTACAGTTTGACTTGTCAGATACCAGAGTTGGACCTGCTGACTCGGCTACACAACAATGCAGGTAATGCATCTTTTTCAAAAGTTTGTTTGACTATCACTTTGTAGGAATCACACCTATTTTTTTTTTTCAGTGTATACGAAATCCCTGTGTCATATTGCGGAAGTGGTGAGCGGACCTTTGCTGCAGACCCTGGAAAGTCGCCTGAGACAGAATGCAGAGAGGGCCAAACATTTAGAGAAGGAAAAAGAGCGTGTGTTGGAGAAGTTAAAAGAACTGTATGAAGAAAAATCTGAATGGAAAACTACGAGGTAATCGTTAAGTCAAGGTTAAAAAAATTTTTAAAGCATTTCTCTTTCTGACTTTGTTTGGTAACTAAAGAATGTTGAATCTTGTGGTTTAAACCTTGAAATGTGTATCCAATGGAATAAGTGAATTTAAAATAGATAAATTGTAAAATAATTTCAACACTTTATACTTCTTGCTTTAATAAATCTTGTATAGAATATTTTTGTTTGATGTCAGAAGGAAGTTGAGAATTTGCACAAATAATTCATTTTTCATTAGTCTACATCAGTGTTTATCAACCTTCTTGAATACGCGACCCCTTTACAAGTTAAAAAAATTCTGGCAACCCCCCAGGGTCATACTAAAACTATATCAGTGATTTTAAAACTATGTATTTAATTTTATTTCTGTTGAGACCTAATATCGATTGAAAAACCAACTATACTTTAAAATAAAAACGCAAAGTCTTCTCACTGAAATTGTAGTTTTATTTATTGTAGTGTAGGACCTACAAACACTTGTCTTTTTCTTTTACCCGCGACCCCCGCGTAAGGCTTTGCGACCCCCCTGGGGGTCGCAACCCACAGGTTGAAAAACACTGGTCTACATAAATACTATCATAATTTTACTCAGTTACTGTGATTTTGAAGATTAAAACAATTGCTAAAATTCTGAATTAAGTTTGTAAGAAAATAAATTTCTAGTGTGCAATTACTGTATATTTAAAATTATCTTATTATTATACAGTAAATGTACTGATAAGATACCATAAATCTATTTTCTTAAACTGCAGAATAAAAATGATGGGGAAGAAAGTTAAATTGACACATTCTGTAAAGAAAGTTTGATTAATTACAGATTGATTTAAATACAAATAAAGAAACTTTGCATAAAGTTATCCTCATTTAAAATTTTTAAGACAAGGTCTTCTGTTTGTCACAATACATTACTTCATTGTCATTCTGCCTACAAATGGAATTTGAATGCTGTTTGTTGGAAAAATACAGGGTACAAGTTACAGAATTTTCATAAATAAAATTACAGAATAATTACACACACATGGAATGATTTTCAATTTTGTCCAAAATTTTCATTAAGTCTAATTTGTCCGAAGTTTTTACTTAATCCAGTGATTGGTAACAATTTACGAAACAAGAAGTCGATCTCTAATACGTATTTCAGGATTAAGACCAATAATGACAAGAATGAAACAGACGTACCAATCAGGACAAACTCAATTTCTCAACTACCATTGTTAATTATACTGTAAACAGTAATTGCAATTGCTTTGATGTAACTGTTTATTTTGAACATATAGAACAGGGCCAACCATGGCGGAGGTGCATTGGGTGCCTTGCACCCACTGCACCTGCACCATGGTTGGTTTTTATTAATTTCTATCCTCAATCTCCCATTCTGATAGAAAGCAAGAACAAGGAAAAGTGACCAAAGAGATAGACCACTTGTTACCAAGTGTAATGAGATATCAGCTTTTGAGAGGCCAAAATCAATGTTTAATTTGATCCTCAACTGGAGATGGTCGATCTTAGGACTTGTGAACTTACATTCTTCTATTGTTCGTATCATGTTTTCATACAAAAATTTATTTCTAGCGTGTATTTTTTTTTTAACATATATAATTTTAATGTGAATTTTGATGAACGTTCAGACCTGTCCAGAGCCTCATATATATATATATAAAATAGGTATAAAAGGACACGTTAAAACTGAAGCATTGTAATATCTTTTTCATTTCTATTTTCGTTATTATTTTTTCTGAAATTTTAATAATTCACAAACCTACTTTTATTTGAGCAAGATTTTTACATTTTTTTTACAATTGCAGAGAAATAATATTGAAAGCAAAACAAGTGAAGCAGGTTGATTAACTTTTTAAAAAATTCCACATCCTTATTAACTTTGACAGCAATTTCTTTATCGAAATTTGAAAAGAAAAAGGTGACGTTCCTACATACTTAAAATGACATTTGAATTTCAGCATACTTGTGTTTCTTTGTAAGACAATAACTGTTAATTAGATATGTAATAATAAAATGTGTTAGTATATCGTATAAGAATAATTTATGTAAAACTGATCCTAATTCATCATGCTAGTGAAGTTATTTAACAGATAGATACTGCTTATTTTTGGAGATTAGAGGAGCTGGTTTAGTTAAGATTAAGTAAATACCTACTTAATCTTTACCAAACCAGGCAAGTAGGTAGGTACCTAAATACCAAACCAAGCTTTTAGATTAATAAGAGACCATAAATGGTTATCAGTTTTGATTTCTGATGGTTTTCATTGCCAGAACAGGTAAAAAGTAAAAATTGTTATATCCATTTACGACCAATTATGTAAACAATCATATGTAGGTTATCTAGAAGATCAATGTGTAATTCAATTCTCTATTGCAGTTTTAGTAAATGAAAGACTAACAAACTTACAGATTACTACATTGGCTATCTGACAAGATTCACTTGCATCAGGCAGCCATTGATGATAATTTTTACTTCTCTTAATGGGTTATGAATGTCATTTGTCAAATAGCAATGAGCAAAATCCTTGGTGAGAAGCTAAAAATTAAATAAAACATATGGCCAAAATAGGAGCACCAGCGACAAGTGGTTTGTCGAGAATTATGGTGTGCATCATATGCTTGCTTTGGTGAATGTTGTAATTTTCTATGCTTATATGCTATGGTAACTACAAAAAACCCTGTATATAATATTTATTGTTATCTTTAGTAGTCTTAGAGAGTCCAGATTAACTCCAGAGTGCACCACCATCATCAATTATTTGATATTTGCTTCAATGTAATTTGTATTATGGTTGAACAGATTAAACATTTTATATTCACAAGGAAACTAGAGAGATGGAGCTTTAAAGACATACCCAAGTCTTACAACAATCCATTTTTAATGTTTACTACCATTCTCTTTACCTGAAACCTCATAAACATAATAAAATTAGAATTTAAGTGATGTGGGTGCAGAAATGCATGTAATGATATATGTGGTGGGTCAAGATCTCCACTATCCCCTAACTTGTCTTGAAAAACATTTTAAAAAATTCAGCAAGGAGTTGCTTAACTTTCCCAGCAACATTTTGTGGCACCATCTGTTATGATATTTTATTATTAAAAGCTTTTTCCTATTATCTCCTAACCTCTCTACCTTTAACCACCAAAATTTAACAGCATCAATCCCTCAAAATTTCAGATATTTTCTACAAAAGACACAGGAGTTATTAAGCTTCAAACAGGGTGAACAAAATTGTCAGGAAAGTTAGGGACAGGAGACTCCAATTAACTATATACAAACTTCCAGTATAAACCAGAAGTCACATTATTTCAGTTCAAAAATTTTCTCTGGAAGAGTTAGATTTCTTTTAACAATGAAGTCGTGCTGGTTAAGTATGATGTACAGGGGCAAACCGCTTGTTTATTGTGACATGGTCACAATGCCAGGCTGCAATTTTTAATTTATTTAATTTAAAATATATGCTCTCCACCTGAAATTAGTACTGACTTGCTGAAAACTCTGTTTAGTACTTTATTTTACAATAATTCATTAGAATCAACATTTTCATTATTGGTACAATTTGTGAAGTACTTGAAGAATTTGCAAGATTGGGAAGTTACATTCTGTGAACAATTTTAATGGCAGAGTAAATACCATTTGGTCCAACTTGTATACTTTCCGCCAACTAACATGCATGATGGAAGTGATCTGTATCACGTGACAAGGACCAATCCGATCTTGCAGATCGATCCAACTGAAACAAAGTACACACCCATCTATGCAAGTGATACAAATTCCAGAATTGACAAAAAAAACTATTTGAGGATCTGCAAATATTCAGTGTCAAATGTTGAGAGTTGTGTTATGGCAACTTAAACCCCATTTGCCGGAGAAACACGCCATGGATTTGCTGCAGCTGTTTGTAGACATCTGTTTCGAATTTCACATTTGATCCAACCTGGCAATCGAAAAGTTAATGGCTTACAAAAATCACCTTCCCGAACTACAAATTAGATAAGGATGGTTTCAGCCCTAACTGACGGGAAGTGAAGTGTCTGTGTTTGTTTTTAATGGCTGCCGTTCTCTCTTTTATGCTTTTGGTCAGTATCTCATGGGATAATTATCGACTGTCACCAAAACAACTAAGAAATCACTTGATAAGAGGGAAGTTTAGGAATTCAACTTCAAAAATAAAAGTACTCAAGTTTGTTATTTTAGAGATAATAAATAGAAAAAGTCACATTATTAGTAAAGATGTACAGTACTTACAGTAAAACTTCCTTAACTTGAAGCTCCAAAGGGACAGGAAAAAACTTGAGTTAAATAACAAGAGTGAAAAATGCCAATTCTGCATAGATTTGTACTTTTATCTCTTGCATTATATAAAGAATCTTTGATAACTTTTTATTTTACAACAGCCCATGTAATGTTCTTTTGGCAAAAATGTTCAATGTAATTAACGGAATTGAACAGTTTTGCAGGTACAGTACATTGAACATGCTTGTACAGTTTATCTTGTTGAGATAAAGCGAGGGGTCATTTTGTTTTACACTAGAACATTGTCTGCAAATGGGTGTTGGACAGTAGATACAACTGAAAATTTCATGGAAATCTGGTAATATTTATTTTATCCAAAATGATCGTAATTAAAATTCAAGTCATAAATCAGTGTCGGGGACCCCAAAATCTTCAACTTGGAGAAAATTTGAGTTAGACATTTTACTGTAATTACTAAAGATAAACACAACTGAGTCCATCACATTGTACATTTTTCAAGGGCCTGGCGTTTTTTGTAATTTTTTAAATAAAATTAAGATATTTCTTTTATCTACGTGTGAGGGACGAACAGACCCACAATAAAGTGTTATTTTAAATTTTAATTATTGGAAAATTTAATCGATTAAATTCGAGCGTTTTATCGAGTTATGCTAAAAGCCATAAAAATTATTTCCCACGGAGTTTGTTCCTTGTTGAGTCGGATCCAGCTAGTCAGAGATGTGTCACCAGGAACTTTTGATGGAGAATCCATATTGGATGCGAGACCCTTAACGGCAACCACCTGACCTCATGGAAAAAAAACCCAAGAGGAATAAGAAGGGAAAAGAAAAAAGACCCCGAGGTCAGTCGTCATCCGAAGTCCCTCTACAAAAGTCGTCTTCACAGGGTCCGCTCAACAAGAGTCGTACTCCCGAATTAAAATCGTGGCCCAGGATTAACACAGAGAGGAAAAGATCGTGCCTGTTTAAGGATAACATCTCCACACCTCTGTGCCTCCACCCCAGTGAACGGACAAGATCCAGAACCAGTAGATTGAACTTTCCATCGGCATATCATCATTGGCGTGACCACAGATCCTTCGACCCAGAAGCAAGGTATTTATCAACCCGCGGTTCGCGTGTAAACTCTCTCTCTCTCTAATGGAATAGTATAATTAGGGATAGAATATATCTGTATTTTCTTTAGTTTTTATTAAAATTGTTATTTGTTGGCAATCATGGAATCCGAGTAAATTACTTCCTTGTCTCTCTCCTCACCTCTACTCCGAATCCAATCGCTCACCCGCTACCGCTCGCGTGACTTAACGTCGCGATTTCCGAGTCCCCCAGAGACTCGGTGGTGTCAGATTTAGGTCTCCTGACGTGGTGTCAACGAGACACCGACCCTACGGTCACATACGCATACAAAAAATACAATAATAAAACTACATAATTATATAATTAAAAATATAAATTTTTAAAAAATTCGGAGATAAAATAAAGAAAAGTATTAATCAAACATAAATCTGGATTATCACCATTCTTCAGTACTATATTTCTGTCACAGAAAGAATCGACTTGAAAGCAATGTCATGCATGATGTTGCTTCAGTTAAACCAGTCGGCCATTCCCTAATGACATTGGCACTTTTCGCTTATATATCAGGCAATATGTGGATTTTATATTTTCTCTCAATGGAAAAGTTGTTCTGCCATCCAGTATGTTAATTTTATTATATCAGTAAAGAATCGTGCATTTAACAAATATTACAGCAAACTTCTTTGTATTCTAATAGCATAACATAAAGCTTCCATAACACTGTTTATAATGGCGATGATGTGTTTAACAAACTAAGAAACAAAGTCACACACCAGCCAAAACAATTAAAGATGCAGAGAAAACCTGAAAAACTCCACAAATTAATGTAATGAAGAAGATTAAAAAATAATAAAATAGAAATAAATCACATATTTATAGTGAAGTGAAAGATTGAAAGTTTAAGACGAGGTATTGAAGATTACTGAATCATTGTTTTTGATGTTTTTCATGACATGCACAGAATGAACCATTATTACACAAAGTATCTTTGTGTAATAACGGTTCATTCTGTGCATGTCATGAAAAACATCAAAAACAACAATTCAGTAATCTTCAATATCTCGCCTCTAATTCAAACTATTAACTATTGAATTGTGGAATTAGGATATATTAAAGCCAAATGTCTGCCAAATTACATTAGGCTATACTACTAATTAAATGCTAGGTAATTTGGCACTACAGGCAGGTGTTAGGTGCATATCTTGCTAAATTATACCGTATAATTAAATTATTTAGTAGTAGTAGAAGATACCAGAATTCAATAAACAGATGTAGATATCTAATACTCAAACACAAGTATTAAACCCTAGGAGGCTCGATGATTTCTCCCATATTTAGAAGTATCTATAACAATCTTTGGAGTGAAGAAAGCATACCAAAGAACCAATTTCCCCCATATATGACCAGAGCCTTCCAATTTTCATTTCTCCAAACTTCATCCATCCCACTTCTGTTACCATTTTGAGTATCACATATACTGTTATCATTAAAAATACCAGACACAATTATCACTTAGAACTTCCCACTAAATTTTATTTTTCAAATGATGATATACATCCAGAACTTCATTTGTCTTACTTTTTTTACAAAGGATTGTGACGATTTGAGAAGGCGATACTCATTAGAGAGACCAAAGTGTGCAACGAAATGAAAGTGTGGGAGCAATGCAGACTAAGTACATAAATAAATGAGAGATTTATGTAAACTGGAATCTAGGTGTGGTTCGGTCCAATTAAATATTGTTACGGCAAATGTACAAAAATGGCTAAGCCTAAAGGGGTTGACCCGACCCGGAAAGGAGATGGGCTCCACTGTCTATTCGGGGTGCCGGGGTCAAACCAGAATGGCTCCGAATCCGAAAGCTCTCTTCATGTTCTGCCAGTAATAATTCTTCCATCCTTCCTTTGTCCTGTCCAGGTCGTTCTTGGGAATTCCTGTCTGGGTCAGCCTCACTTCGGTGCAGTCATCTTTCTGATCGATCTCTATGTTCACTTCGGAGTAGTGTCCCTCTGGCCATGTTTTGAATCTCCAGTGCTGTTTTATCTTCTCATTGGGAATCTGTCAAATAAATTTTTGATTATTGTTGTTGGACGACGGATAGATAAGAAAAAAATCAAACAAATGGTGTCAATACAAATAAACAGTGTCATACTATTACTGTTATACACATACATACTACAGATGTGATAATTATTTTTTGTTAAACACTACTTATGCAACAGAACCTAAGAGTTTAACCCTGAAGTAAAATGCAGCTTATTTGACAGATGTATTACAAGATTAAATGTTTAGGATAAACTGTTGAAAGGTTAACTGAATAATTTTGGGTGGTTAAAACTTATTCTGCGATTAGCTAAAATGCAAGATGACTGACCAGACCCGATTGTAATGTGGATAACCTTTAAATTAAATTTATCCTGATCTTGATGGATATCTTGAAAAAGATCCAAATCTAGTGCCATACTTATTTAAATCAAAATATTCTTTTAATTTACAGAAATTACAGTTTTATGTAAATTGTCAGAGTTATAGTAGCAACCATGGAAATTTCACTCATCAAAATCCTATAAAAAAGTGTGATCATTTTGCTAAAGACCTGGGGAAAAAAAACTGCACTGCCACAACTAACATAAGAGTACTTATCATTGGCTGACAGTCTCCTATCGGTTACAAACACTCACACAGAGGGATGCACTTTTGTGAAGAAAAATGAAAATATGGAGGTTTTGAAAGTTAGCACTGCATAAAGTCCATAATTGTTGTTTGAATGCCTAAGGTTTATCCTCTTGTTAAATATCACATTGTAGACAGAATATGTGTCAACAATTGTGCATTTATTACAAAGCATGCTTGAAAATGGAAACTTTGAAAGCTGTGTCACTGGGATAGAATGTTGAAGAATTTCTGCCCTTGAAAACATACTGCTATTTCTTCCAAACTATTTTGGTTCAAAAAGTAGAAAGAACAGACTGACATAAAGCAAGTGCAAAAATTACATTAGCATCTTTGCAATCTAGATTTAAATACAGTAGAGCCTCGAAAACTCGGCACTCGATAATCCGGCACTCCGGTTAACTCGGCCACACCCTGGCAGGGCAAAAAAATCCTTAGTTAATTAATTTTCATTATAGACAGCTTTATGCCTCATAAAGTATTTTTCTGAGATCTGTCTTATCAGGTAAATTACTGTACACAGTGTATTCATTAATTTTCATTTTCATGTAGTAAAGGCTCTATGCCTTCATAAAGGACGTACTTTTCCTTTGTTTAAGGGTATTTGGGCAGTTTATTCTCTGTTGTATTCTCAAGCAAACAATACATACAAGTACAGTACAATATTTTCTGAGGAAACACGCATACTTATCCTTTTTTAACCCCATTCCCGATAACCTGGCATTTTCACAAACTCGGCCACCCTTCGGTCCACATTAGGCCGAGTTTTCGAGGCTCTACTGTATCTACCATTTATATAAGAAGCCATTACAGACAAATAAAATGCACAGATAGTGGCTTATTCTAGATAGCACACGAACTAACCAAAACATATCAAATTCCATTGTTTTTTTTGACAAATCCAAATTTAACGAGCAAGAATCCAACAACAACCCTTATGTTAGTCGTTAAAAAAAGGTGATGCCTACAGTAGGTTGCTCAATAGAGTCTGGTGAGTCAAATGACAAAGGAATGCAAAGCCAGTAAAGATGTTAGACTACAAGTAAATGAGTCTACAAATGTAGAAGGCTACAAAAACATCTTATCTATCAAGTTAATTCTAACGATCAAGGAGCAAAGAAGCACACTTATTGCACACAAGGCAGAGAGTTAAAAAATATAAAGGAGCAATTCCTGTGATATCTTACTTTCCAGGACGATTTCCACATTACCACAGCAAGTAAAGTACACTGATTTCTTTCTCTAAGTAACAATAATGATGATAAATTGTAAAGTAATATAGAATTTATTGTTTAGGTAAAAAAATTCCTACAAAAAGCTCAATCAATACCTAAGTTGACCTGGTAACAGTCCTGGCATCAAACCTATCAAGAGCTACAGTAATACCTCTACATACGAACGCTTCAGCATATGACATGAAATTCAAACATATTTTTGCTCCATGGTACGAACAAAAACTCGCCATACGACATTACATTAGTTCGCAGCACCACCGCCATGATCACATGTTCCTTCTGTTCATCAGTCTCAGTCCGCATGTTTGCTTCGTCATGGAAGGATCTCGCTCGATAAAGGAAATCTTGAGGTATTATCAGAAAGTGACTGATTTTATTGAAAAGAAACATCCCGAAAAGGTTCCCACTGGCCGTATTGCTGCTCAGAGTAATGACATTTGCCTAAGTCATTTTAGAAACATTTTAAAAAGTAGGCAAAGCCAAACCTCTTTGGATAGATATTTTACCAAGCGACCTCTATCCAGTGAAAGTGCCAGTGGAAGTGAAGGAAAGAAAGCAAAAAGCAGTGAATAAAAATTTAAAAAATATATATAAAAACAACACTAATTTTTTTTATCTTATCTAAGTTGTTTTTAAGTTATTGTTACATTATGTTATGTAAGTTAAGTTTTAGTATCATTTCCCTTCTCCCTCTCCTCTGCCACCAGTTTACATCTCCACCATTGTCTATCCTCAAAAGATAAAAAAAAAATGTAGTTTTATTTGCACTTTATCAATTATTATTCTATTATGGTTATTTATACATTTACAACTACAAAACACATTTTTCAGTGTTTTCCTTTTCCTTACTAAAGTTTTTTTTTTTTTTTTCAATGTACTACTAGCTTTAATTTGAGTATGTTTTTCATGTTGGAACGGATTTAGTTTTACATGTAATCTATGGGAAAAAATGATTCACCTTTACGACATTTTCATGATATGATCTGAGTTTCGGAATGGATTAATTTTGTATCCTGAGGTACTACTGGCATATTACAGATAAAAATTGCAGAGAAAAGACTTGA
The DNA here is from genome assembly GCF_000671375.1 of Centruroides sculpturatus. Classification (NCBI taxonomy): domain Eukaryota; kingdom Metazoa; phylum Arthropoda; class Arachnida; order Scorpiones; family Buthidae; genus Centruroides; species Centruroides sculpturatus. The sequence continues at coordinate 29,606 of NW_019385886.1, read as the reverse complement.
AAATAAACAGCATCTAAAAGAGTTAGGTATAAAGAAGGAACTAGTCTAGTCTATACAAAAGTACTGCAAAGCTGTTAGACTCAATGATATATTAGGATTTTTTGTTCCTACAAACAGTCAGTTACTTCTAGCATTTTTCAAGCCTACTTACAAAAGCAAAAACAAAAGAATTAGTTTACAGCAAAACTGAACTGCACCGTTTTTATGTCAATATTTGTCAAATGGTATTGGCAAGGTCATGCAGTTTAATGACACTTTTTTACAGTTGGTTTCACAAATCTTGGCAGGGCCATAAAAATGCACAGTAACTTTACTTAACAAAGGGAACAAATTGACAAATTTCTGATGAGGTCCCTACACATTTTAAAAGTTTGGAAGTTACCAAACTAGCTCAGAATGCTGACAGTAGTGTGTGCATCACTCAGCCAAGATTTGCAAAACAAGCTGTACATATAATGCCATATTAAACTTAAAAAAAATTTCAATTGTTTCCTCTCACTACATATGTTATTACAAATGATCACAGTTTAGAATATGGTACTCTGCACATCTGCCAATATCTTTTTGATATATATATATATCATAGGTGATGCAATTTCCATAATCAATACTGTAGGTGACTCTTACTTTATCTAATAGTTTATAATGAGAAATGATTAATTATTATGTATTGATATATTAGACTACTCTAGTGTATCTACCATATCCAACATATATTTTTATCTACACTCCAATCGATCCCATGGATTCACTTCTGTAGTTTAAAAGGTAACTTGTGGCCCTTATTTGTAACAAAGATTACCCGGGACAATCCTGTTTCATAATCTGACCCAGTCACAAATTATTACACATCTGACTGAAATTTATTTTCCAAATAACTGCTGAAGTTAAGAAAAGAAGGAATTTGAAGATTTATATTCATTATTCCATTTACAAAAAGTTTTTAAATACTACTATTCCCTCTCTCACTCTCATCATCATCATCTATGATTCAAAAAGTCTAAAATATCTAATATTAAAATTCTGTAATGTTGACATTAGTTTTTTTGGCAAAAAAAACAAAAATAAAATTTAAGTAATGTTAAATAAAGATGTTACAATATGTAAATTTATTAAACTTTTAGGCACATTTCAAAATCCAAGTTTCTAGATCTAAATTAATTTTTTGAAATAAACATTCCACAGTCACACATAGATTTACAGATGAAAATCCTATTAAGGCCAATTGTAACCTCTTTAGTTACACCTGCTATCTCCAGTAGATGGCATTAAAAATTTAATACTTTTTCCATGGGGGTCATCCATAAATGGCATCATGCCCCAAGGGGGAGGAATTTAAGAAATGTGACAATCCATGTCAAGAGAGGGAGACACTGCTTACTAAATATACAAATTGGGTTTTGGGTGGAAATTTGTATAATAAAATTATATACACATTGCTCTTTTATTCTGTAACTCTTAGTAACCAATATTGCAAAACTCTAGAGGCACCACTAACTATGGGGATTTGCATGTAAATAAAAACACCAAAGCTGTAGAACTGTTGGTTGTGATGTGGCAACAGTGGCCCAATAGTATGTCATAATATTATTTACCATGTGTTGCCCAGAATTGGACATTTGACAATTATGGATTATATCATGTCTCAATTCAAGGCCAAGCTCTAGTCCAGTGGTTTCCAAAATGGGCACTACCACTCACTCCAAGATGTGGTGAGTAAATCTAGGGGTTGAAAAGAAGCAAGGGAGTGGCAGGAGGGCACTGGAGGCAGGGTCCTGAACAAACAGTGACCCTAGACAAGGGTTCAGGTCACTGACAGTCTTTCCCTTTCTTCTGTTAAAATGGGTAAGAAAAAACATTGTTTAATGGTTTCCAGAAGCAGAAAATATATAGCAAGTACACAGATACGAGGTTCATAAAAAGATTTTCTAAGAATATTTCCAAGCCTTTCTCAAACAAGGGAAAGTGGGTTGGAGCATTGGGTATAAGTTTGTAGAACTAACAGGTCAGTGGCTCAAAAGAAGTTTGGAAAACACTGCTCTAGTTGGTTGAAAAGAACAACTGGTGCAGGTTGCAGCCAGAAAGTAGAGGGAGCTCATGATGAAGATTGTATGTGACTGCTGAAAACATTGAATGGATTGACAAAGTATTTATTGACATGGAAAATCTCCTCAAAAGTGTTTGCACAGAAACCAAAGTAGCACCTCTCGGTATTGTTTCAATAAAAGAACACTTAACAAGTGCAAGTTTTGGAGTAAGCTACTTGTAAATAAAACTTCTTAAAGCAAATTCCACTTCTTTTTTAAAAAGTACAATAATCAGAAGGGTTTGAAAAATATGTTAACATGTGACAAGAAGAAGAGAGGGTTAAAATTCACCAAAAAACAGCATGAATTTTTCAATCTTGTTTTAGTATACTTTTCTGAAAACTCTCAAAAAGTGGATGATGACAGAATTCTAATGAAAAAAAAAAAAACAAAAATGCCAGCTACTGTATATCAATTTTTGAGAATTTTTGGAAAAAGATTTTCCCCATAGAAAAAGCATTACATTTTTTATGCCATCCATCAGAGATTGCTTACATAACCAAATAGGTTATGATCAATAAAACAATTGTTACAATATATAAAGTAAGTATTGCCTGACTAAAGTTTAGTAAGCCAAAATACACAGTTTTACAAAAGCAAACAACAACAACTCACCAGCTCAATAAAGGTACCATACACATTCCCTCCAAAGAATTCGAATCTTCCTCCCTTTTCAGGCTGCAGTACAACAGGTCCTTGAGTGAAAGCCTGCACCATCTAAAAATTTAAAAATTTTAGTGCATGGATAAAAAAAGTTAAATATTTATTCATTTAAATTTATAGGATAAAATATCCAATTTTTAAACAAAAACAAGAAAAAAATAACCCAGTGAATTGGGATGCTGTCTTTAGTTTCAACTTATCCTTAGTTTTCTTAATTATAGGCTTGCTGTATTCTTACGTGTTTTAACTAATAAAATACTATATAGGTATAGTATTCTGTTCAGCAAGTAAAATATCCAAAGGTTAAAACATACAATTTATTCAATTCTTTCTTCTACATATGCATTTTGGGTTAACATGAACTCTCAACCACTCTTCAGTGCTATATAATTTGTACTGTACATATTCATAAAGAAACAACCATGGGTGGAGATCCAATTTCAAGTACAAGTGCATATCCAGTGTTTATAATTTTATTCATTTCTTAATCCCATGGGGATTGCTGGATATTACATCTTATACAACAGCACATTTGTATTTCTTCTATAATAAAAATAAATTATAAAAATTAAAACCATACCTCTTTAATGGTCATTGCATTAAAAAATTCTTCAGCAGTGCACTTGAAACTTTCCGTACTCGAAAGTTTGGTCATTTCCATTGGAACGCCAACGTTACTCGCCGGTTTGGCCGATATCTGATTGTTTTGCTGTTTAAAATTTTGTTAATTAAAACAAGTAATTTCTCAAATATAAAATTTAATGCTTAATAGTCTAGTATAAACTTACGGGCGCAGTAGGTTTTTTTACCGTTGGCTTCACATTTAACTGAGCAGTATTATCTTTAGTTGGTAATATCATTCCTTGAGAAAATTCTATTAAAAATATATCAAATTAATACCTTGTTATTTCTTAAAAGTGATTTTCATTAAATAAAAGTAAATGTACCTTCTTTCAACGAGGAAATATATATTGCTAATTTTTCTCTAATTATTTCTGCTCCCTTTGATCTCATGTATTCTTTTAGAATTTCAGATTCTGGGTTATTGGTTTTTATTGATATATTTATCTGTTAAAATTTTAAAAAATAAATATTCCACAAACAACGACTAGAATAATAGAGCATAATATACCATAGAATAATGGCTTTCTGTACTCGCAACTTTATTAAACTAATAATGCCAGAATTTAAGTCAGATTCTATGAGATTTGGTTATTTTAAAAATAAAATTGAATGAAATTACATTATGTAATTAACAAAATTAAGTTTTATAATTAAAAGCATCGTTTCTAAATTTAATCCTAGTGATATCTTGATTGAACTAAATGCACAAGGGACAACCAAATTAATTAAATATCCAAAATGAAAGTTAGTAATTTGTGAAAACATGCTATTCAAATTGTCTGCATATAAGCAAATCAAAGAAAAAGTATTGATTTAGAAATTAAATAAACTTAACATATTTCTGAAATTTTAACACATTATGAGCATCAATGCCCATGGAACTGCCCATACACAGTTGCTTATACAGTTGACAACAATTATGCAATTTTGGTCTCCAAGTTATATTTCATGTTTGTCTTAAAACTTCACCCCATATTTTACTGTAAAGCTAAGGCTAAAATAGAAAATTCAAATAAATCTGTTATGAAAAATAAAATTGAACTTCAGAAAACATTTATCAATGTATTTGTCTAATTTATCATAATAATACATATTTAAGTAAATGCATATTCAGCACTTTCTTCAGTATGAATAAATCAAATGAAGACAATGGCAAGAAGCATGACTTTTACTGCCATATCATTCTTATTCATCAAGTTTGATATCACTTTCTTGATTCTCATTATTATAATGTGTGCATACAATCTCTACATAAGTACTGGTATAATTAAGATAAATAACCACAGCTAGATGTGAATACCAACAAATGTTTTCTTCTGTTTTAAACTATCAACCTCAGGCCTTTAAGAAATTAACTATAAAGACATGGACACACTTTCACTTTCAATCACATGGAGGATGTTCTTTGACCTCCCATAAGTCTTGAATTAAAGATGTATATTTTGTATTTTGTAAAAATTTTTTATTTTTAAATTGTTACTTAATGTATTATTGGAATTGAAACATGATGTTAAATGCTGAAATAGACATATGCATTTTTTGAGACATTTTCAGCTTTCAAATTTATGTTTTATTTATTCATTTTTTTTTAAAAAGACATTCATTTATATCTGCATTTTTCAAACCTGAGGATGACCATTTAAAACAGAAGAAAACATTTGTTTTCATTTTATTACTTTTAATTTTTGCTGGTTTATTGTTATTTATATGTATACATAGTTGTTAATTTAAATGTAGGCATTCTAAAGAAATCCTTAGTGCAACTGTAGAATAAAAGAGCATAGTACAAGTACTTTCATATTGTCAGATAAAACTTTTTAAACTGAAACGATACCTAGAATAATTATATATATATTTATTTATTTATTAAAACAAAATATAAAATTAATTTTGGCAAGTAAGCAGCATGGATGTTGACAATGACAAAACAGAATTCAAAGTTCAGTGTTGAAAAGCAGTTGCTAGATTGACAAACATTTCATGTATGTTTACATCAGATTCTACAACATTTTTGATTTTATCTCCTCTTTTTTTTAACCATGTGGATTGTATCGAAAAAATACACAAATGGCTATTTCCCTTTTGGTTTTCTCCCCTTTCCAATTTCTGAACTCATTAAAGTTTTATTTAAAAGTAGCAGATTAACCTTCTCTCACCAGTGGCCATTTTGGCCTCATACAGCATGAGATCCACTACTTTGGAGCCAAACATTTCTCCCATACTGGCTGATTCATCTGTCATTGGCCAGTTGAAATGGAACAATAGTGATAAAATATCTGATCATAAAATATCTTCTATCATAGTTTCCTTCTCTTGTTTCATTTCAGTAAAACTAACATCAAGTTACATTTAAGCAGATCTACTAACATTTTACTAAGTTAAGAATATTTTAAAGAAAGTGGAAAATATCAATATTAATGTAAAGAAAACGCTACCAAGTTTGAAGAAGTTTACACTTTTGTCCAAATCTAAAATTAATATGGAAATTGATTTTACAATTATTTTAGCTGTGCTTCAAACAATCCAATAAAAATTAACAAATTTCAAACTACACAAAGCACTAGACCTCTGGATTCCCAAAATACCATCTAGTTGGAAATGCTTCCAGTTCAATTGCAGAGATTGGGCCTTGTTCAATGATATTACACAATATCATTGAAATTTACTGGTGGTTTACTGGTCCTTAACAAATTTGTCAATTTTCAGGAGAGGGTTACAAAGCAACTGACCAAATACCAACGATGTCTGTCACTGCTGCTGACTGAGCAATCAGTAAGCATTTCCAAACAGACCGTTAGTTACTATCTGGTTATATAATGCCTTCATTTTTGTTAGTTCATTCATATTAAAATATGCACTTTTCAGAGAACCTATCATTCTACAATACATAAAATAAATATACAGTCAAACCTCGGGTTACAAACGCCCATTTATGAACAAAATTTTGAATGCTATATTTGCTCTGGTTGCTGTACGATAACTCGATTTCCAAACAAGCTACCGATTGGCAGAGCAGGCCACCGATGGTCAACTTCTTATACTTCCTATGTTAAAGAAAATCGGCCTGACCAATCAATGACAGGACTACAAATTCAGAAGTTAGTGGTGCTGAGATTCAACTGGCATCATTAGATGTCACAACACAAATTGTCGGCACAGATGTTATTCAAATTAGATTTCAATGCACATGCGGGTAAGATACTATTTCCAGTTTTCAGTATATGTCCCAATTTAATTTTAATTAATTAATAAAAATCAACATTAATTGACATTTGCATAATATAAATGACATCCATTAATTCATATTTAAAAGTGTTTAACTCAAATTAAATAAAAATATATTTAATAATAATTTATTATTATTTCTCATTAGTACATAATCGATGTTTGGCATTTTATTTACCAGTATTAATTAAATGCAAAAAATTTTAATGAACATTTTTTAGAAAAACATGGGTTTCTGTAAGGAAAAAAATGTAATCATCATACAAAATTATTATTAATTACTTTTTTGAATTTTCAGGGAAGTGAACAATAGCAAATTATTGCTTCCATAAATTATGCATTTAACTCTATTTTTTGTTTTTAAATTAAATTATAAATCACAGCACTAGAAACGAAGGAATCTTACACCATGATAAATTGGTATCAAAACTGGCACATTGATCACACATGGAAAATTGATATCAAAACTGATGACATCACTTGCGTTAAACAAAAAATGAAAATTGCATGATTATTATTGCACTTTGCTTCAGCCAATGATGAGCTGCATATTTTGTCACGTGGTTTTCCGAAGTTGTCTGTCTATGTCTCTAATCTTGTAGAGCTGGCAGCATTTGCATCACATTACAGCAAACTTCTGACTTTTGCAATTTTTCTTAGGTTGTGCATTATTTCTTGTTTTTTTTTATTCCATAAGCCACTATGGAAACTAAGAAAGCTAGTGTAAGCATAAAGGCAAAAAGGAAAAGAGTGAAAATAACAGATGAAGAAAGAGATCACACGGAAGCATGAAAATGGCATTGTATCTCAAACCTGGCTTTGCAGTTTGACTTAAGAAAGTCAATTGACCTGCCATTCTCAAGAACAAGGAAGCAATAAACAATGCTAATGTTGCTAAAAAAAATAGTTATGATCAAGCAAAGATCGTAGACCTTAGAAGTGGAAAAGTTACTCTCAATATGGATCAACGAAAAGCAGTTGGGCAGCGACAGTATTTTGGAGATTATCATTTGTGAGAGAGCAAAGCTTCTGCACCAAAATTTGCTCAAAAAACCCCAGGATTCAAGTTGTGAGACTGACGTGTTTAAGGCTAGTCGAGGCTGGTTTGAAAAGTTTAAGAAGCAAAGTAGCATAACAGCATGGATCAGCATGGAGGGACTTCAACTGCAAACAAAAAAAAAAATGCAGAAAAGTATGTGAAAGAATTTGGTGCATATGTGACTGCTGAGGGTTTTATCCCCAGCAAGTGTTTAACTGTGATGAAACTGAACTATTTTGGAAAAAATGTCAAACAGAACATACATAACCCAGGAGAAAAAGGTTTTGCCTGGACACAAGCTAATGAAGAATAGGCTAACTCTTGCTTTGTAACAATGGTAGTGGTGATTTTAAGGTAAAACTATTGCTTGTATATTATTTGGAGAATCCTCATGTATTTAAGAGAAATAACATTATGAAAAGCAAGTAGTCTGTCATGTAGACAGATAATAGTAAGGATTGGGTGGCCAGACAGTTTTCCTGGAATGGGTCCATGAAGTTTTTGCTCCTAATGTGAGGAAATTTCTTAATGAAAAGAACCTGCCACTGAAGTGTCTGCTTTTGATGGAAAATACTCATGCCCACCAGGCATGGAGGCAGAGTTACTGGAAGAGTTTGACTTCATCCATGAAGTCAAACTCCATGAAGTGTCTTCCTGACTCCATGAAGTGTCTTCCTCCTAATATGACACCACTGATTCAGCCATTTGATCGACACATCATTTCTAACTTTAAACAGTATTACACCAAAGCACTTTTCCAAAGGTGCTTCAAGGTTACCTCTGACTTTTGGAACAACAACTTCAATATCTTCTATTGCTTAGGTTTTATTGACAAGGCCCTCCAGCAAATAACTCTTAGGACCTTGACTCAGCCTAGAGGAACCCCTGGCCTGATTTAGTTGCAGAGAGAGACTTTGATGGATTCGAGAGAAAGCCTACTAGTCGACGATACTATCTCTGAACAAAAGTATAGAAGTAGTAGTCAACAATGCTAATGTAGAAGAGCTAGTGGCAGAACACAATATCAAGTTGTCTACATATGAACTCTAACTCCTTCAAAATGAGTAGCATAAGGCTATGCTTTAGGAGATGCCCTTGGTGGAAGAGAAGGGAATGGAGATACACCTACTGCTCTTATTAATGACTGTACAAAATAGGGTAAAGTGCAAAGTTTTGTTGAAAAATATCATCTTAATAAGGTAGTAGCAAGCTATGTCATTAACCTTTTCAATGGCAGTGCTATGTCTTACTTCTGTAATATTGTGAAATATAGGCAAAAGCAAATTTTGTTAGATAATTTTTAGTGAAAAAGTGGCATAATGAGTCCCAGACAGAATCTGCTAAAGAGAAGCATAAAATCCAAAAAGAAAGAGGAGAAAAAAAATCCTGAAGTGCAATTACCTGATGTTATAAAGGGGAACTCCCATTCCAAGAAATAACATCCCTTCCATTCAACTTCCTCTTCTCCACCCTCACTTGCACCATCAAGACATCTCAGCACAGATAAGAATGAATGAATTTGTCTTTCTTATTTATAAACTTTATTTGTTATTCAGTCAGTATGTTATAATATTACATTGCATTTGTAGGCATTTTTATGGATGAAATACAGTTAAAAAAGTAAAAACAGGTTTTGTTTTGGGGGTCAGGAATGGATTAACCCATTTTACATTGTTTCTTATGGAAAAGTTTGTTTCGGTTTAGAATAAATCAGTTTCCAAACAAATTTTAGGAATGAATGAAGTTTGTAAACAGAGGGTTTGACTGTAATCAACTTTGATTTATAAATTTAATATTAAATTATTTGAATTAATTACTAACAGTGAGTAAGTGAGAATGAGAAAAGTATTATTACAATTGGTTTAATATTTGGATTCAAAATAAATTTTGAATCCAAATATTATAATAATTGGATTCAAAATTTGGATGTAAATAATCACAAGTAATTCCAAAATAATAAAGATTATGTAAATTTTCCATATAATAATTGAATGCAAAAGACATACATCAACATCCTTAGGATCATGTTCTTCACTAAGATTAGGAATTTCAATTTTCCCCTTCACTTCTTCTGAACTTCCACTTACATATCCTAAAAAAACAAAATTTATTTCAATTGAATATGTATCTTTTATACTAAAATACTAAAGTCTTTATTCTTTCATTTAATTAGTAATAGAGGGTAAGTGGAAAGTAACTGGGAATTGACAAATTGCATCATTATTACAAAAATTATAGCAATTATAATAAAATTTGTGTGTTTGTGTACACCAACAGAATTCTATAATTCCCACATCAGTGGTGTGGGTAGTGACAGGCTCCATGCATAATGACAAGAAAATAGCCAACAGCTTGTCTATTTGGGAGCAAGCACAGATTGCTGCATGCTATGAGATGTGGAAATTGGTGGTTGCTTTGCAGAGACAATAGCATACAGTGAAAGGATGTCATATCACAATCAATCCAGAAATTGAGCATTGTCATTCAAAGCCAATGAACACAGGTTTGGTTACAGATGAACAGAGAAGTGGCTTTTTAGCCACATCATGATCTGAGGAAAATGTGTTGGTGTCAGTGCCTACATTGAATTTTAAGGTATGCATCTGTGTTTCTATTTAATATGATATATCAATACTCAATGCCTATTTATTTTCCACCAACCCTGTATTAATCAAGTCATATCTAAAGTAACAAGTTTTATGGTGGTAAAAAAACAAAATTTTAATGTTTATGAAAGATAGATGCAAAAATAACTGAAATTGGCTAATTATTTCTAATACTAAATGTCAAAACAATCACCAATTAATAAATAATTAGTCAGTCAAAAATTTAGATAGCAAAACAACATTTTAACATCAACTTGTCTACATTCATTTGACATTCAACATAATTTTATTTATAACAGCCAATTCTAACTAAGACAAAATTAATAAAATAATTGCGTTGCAAGAAGGTCAAATACTGAAAAATTGCATCAACTGGCAGCAAACATGTTAAATGACTTTGTAAAACATTACATGCGTGTTTTTAAAATTATGGCATCATCAAATAACAAAAAAGTTGTTCATACAAAATATTTCTAGGATTAAATATTTCTTATGACATCTTTATTTTATATACAAATCTAAGATCATATCAAATTTTTCTTATGCTTAATTCAAGTATTTTGATAAATTTTTTAACTATATGAATTACCTATTTAATTTAAAGGTTGAAAATTATAACAACAAAGAAGTTTCTAAAGCATTGTGTAACTATACCTGAAAGTAATTCAAACCAAAGGAGATAAGAGATTTGATCACACCAAATATCATCTGAACAAAAAAAAATTCTGAAACTCTTTTCCACCCTGTGAATAGTAAGGAGGCCTGCTTAATCAATCTCACTAACGGGATGGCTGAGTGGCAAAGAATGGGACCAAACATATCTGGGATAGATCATCCTGTAAAAAATTCCCAGGGTTTTTTGATCCATCTGGATTAAATCTTGGGGTCATCCAGAGTGGTGACAGACACCTTAACCATCATTCATCCAGCCAAAATTAAAATATCATCAATATTTACAAAAAGTAAATATCAATAATTATGTAAAAGCTTGCACATTTTTTAAATGATAAAGATATCAACAAAACTGAAAAATTTGATCAATTGGTCAATTGGATTTTGGGTTTTGTGGCACACAGCCTAAATAGGCCAAAAGGTGCCAAGTCTAGCCAGCTATGTTGCTGTATATTGATCAATTATAAATTAGATTTAGATTATTATATTTGGTTACTAGTTTTTATTAATTTCTATACTTGAATAAATATATTTTTCAAAAATTAGTGTCAACAATAACATTTAATTTGCTACTTTACTTTTCTAAATAGTAGCAAATGAAGTTCTTATAACAATATTACCTAACATACTAAACTGCTTTGCAGTAATAGCTCACTTCTGTGTTCAAGTCTACTACATATCCTATCACTTAAGTCTATAAACATCAGCCAATATATAGTTTTTTTTTTTTTTTAAATCCTCAGTCAAAATTATTAAATTTGATTATGGCAGAGTACTATTGTATATCAGACTCACCATAAACAGTTTCAGGTTTACCCTGACAAAAAAACAGAAAAATACATAAAAATTCTTAATTGTGCACTAATTCCACACCAATTTTTAAAGTGCATAAAGTTTCACTGGCATCTTGTGCTCATTCTCATTCTGGAAAAGCATTACTGTCTCATTTCTTTGTTTCTCACTAAATGCAGGGACTTGTCACTCTTTGTCTGGATTTCTCACTTGTAACATGTCATAACTGTGATACTGGATCTTCTCTTAGTTTCATTTATTCTAATTACTTTCACACACAACTCCAAGATGCCCTGATAGTGATGCCAGCAGCTCTGATAGTCTAAAGCTACAAAGCACTAGTTTAGAGGAAAAATCAAGCAATGAGTAGCATAACTTTCCTGGCAATAACATTTAAAATTGTGGTGCTGCCAACTGTTATATTTTTGCCACACTTTCCCTCTGATATTTATAACAGCTGAGAAAATAAAAATAAAAATTTTAGATTTAGTAAGAAAGTCTGCTCCCAAAAATTCTAAAAAATTATTTTTATGATTTACAGTACAGTAATACCTTGACTTATGCAAACCCAGACTTACGCAATTTTCAAATCTTGTCGATTCGTCTTTTGTTTGAGCGCCACACAACTCTCGATTACTCACTCCTCTCACACTATTGTTCAGCTTACATGTTCGGACGTGTTGTGCAGAATCGACACATAGCTACAATTTATTTTGTATTGTTTATTTCTGTGTTTGTTATATCTACGGAGACTTTACAGACTATGTGGTGATTTCTTGTAACCATGAACGAATCAAAAGACGAGATAAGATTAACATTTATTAGCTTACATATTATAAGAACATTTATTAGCTTACATACAGCCAACTTGGATTTTACACAAATTGCGAAATTATAACCCGACTTAAGCAAATTCAACTTATGCGGTTATCGCTCGGTCCCACCTATTGTGTAAGTTTGGGGTATTACTGTATCATACTACTTATTATTAATAGTGTTTGCCTTATTTATACAGAGAGAAAAAAATTTATGATAGACGTGTTAGTATAAAAATATAATGGGGTTGGCTATTTTACTCAAATTTATGTTTTTGCAAGTGGTCTCCAAACATTGGTTTGGTATAGCAGGACTCTTTGTATTCAGTTTCCATTCTTTAATGTATTTGGTCTCCACAAATAATTAGCAGTATTTGTTAATAAGGTTCAAGCAACTGTCAGATATATTGGTATTACAACTTCTAATGGAAACAAAGTTTATCAGAGTATAACATCAATAATATTGCCAATTATTGAAACATTTCATGATTACCTTAATATTAGCATTTATTATGTAATAATTTAATATGCATAATGATACTTATTTTTCATTAAAATTTTTAAAAGCTATTCTTTTCATTCACAGAAGAGAATATTTTGAGTAATTCATTTGTTAATATCCTCAATAATTTATGAACTTAAAATAGAAAAGTGGCATAGTAACAACTTGCAGTAAATTATTATTCACTTTGCCAAAATGCTCAAACATTTCTCTTATAATTGGGTATTTTGAGACATCCTATAAAATTTTACCCCTTATAAAATATAGTTTGTTCAACACTGAATTAGGCAAGAAAAACAATAATACCAAAATTATTCCCAAGGAAATAGGCAAAGGTGACTAAATTTAAGATAAAAGACAGGATATGGTTGATTTTATTGGTCAAAATGAAAATCATTGTCAAAGGTTTCAAAATTACCAAGGAAACATATATATCAGAATGGAAGCAAACATGAACCAAGAATAAATCCCAAATTTTCACAATTAGAAACACTGCATTCTTGATCTAAAGAACAAAATAATGTCTTCATCTTGGATTCCATTACAATATTGTTATCAATAGAACCATATCTTTTCAAAAAGTGCTATTATTCAATGACTCATTTTTGTGAGCATAGTTGACTATAAATTAATGAGAAAATGATGATTGAAAAATATAGTTGGATGTAAATGTGAATTTTTTTTTATAGCAAATTTGAGAAGTTGCAATAAGTTGTTATCTAATGATTGTTTTACTTTCTTGAAACCTATCTGAAACCTGAACTTTGAAACTTACCTGAAACGACAAAAATCTAATGGTTGTATTATTGGTGTTGTATTCTTTTGGAATGAATTTGACAGTAAATATTCTATGATTCACAAACACAAATCGTGCTACTATTTTTAACACTTGGCGGATGAAAACCGTCAAGTGTTAAAAATAATAGCACGATTTGTGTTTGTGAATCATAGAAATTAAGAAAACACGGTTTCAGAAGATTGGTAAGTAAATATTCTCCAAATTAGAATAGTATGAAAGATTGGTTTGTGTACTGAAATGATCACAGTATCTCATGAAATAGACAGTAAAACTTTGATAGTATTTTCAACAAAATCTTTACATGCATGTCTAGGGTACCTGCCCAATTTTGAGCATTAATTTTTACATTAAGAAATAATAATTATAATGAATTATTAATCCTGTACTTTATCATCAAATTAATCTTTCATTTTTTGTCAGCAAATGTGTAAAAACATACCAGTTTCCATTTAATGATAAAATGAAAGTTGGAATATGCACACATATGCCCAAAGTGACATGACAGAAGAAATTATTTGGCAAACAACATACAATGCTACTTTTTAGCAGTTTAATATAATTATTGTGCTTTTCTCAATTGGCTTCTTTAAATTTCTTGCTGAAATTAAGTAATCATCAATAGTTTCTCTTAAATTTCTTGTCTACAATTTAAAATAAAATATAAAAAATTATATAATTTAATTATTTAAGGCTAGTTTGCATGATACTACAACTGCTGATACTGTCACGTGAAATTGTGACATGCATGAAATTGTTGCATTTGAATAAACTCTTATTGGCAACCTTAGTCTACAAGTCATGACTGTGTCATTGAAAATCTAATCTGTCAGATTTTTCATTCATTGTCAAACTAAATCAATAATGATATTGAAATCATGTATTATATTGCATTCTTATGCAATATAACATGTTATCAAAGGTAGTGTTTTCAAGAAAAACAAATGATCTTATACATGTTCAGTGTAACTCACAAGTTGTAATGCAAAATAACATGTAAACATCTGAATCTGTCATTTTTGAGTGTGACAAAACATCAACAGTTGTACTGTGTAAATCAACCTTTATGTTGCTATCAAAGGGTATAAAGTCTTGGAGTCTAGTATTGTCATGTAACTTCCTTCTTTAATTTCATATTTTATGTTACTACCTCACACAGTTAAATTCTATGTAAAATTGACAATAAATCCAGCACTTCTAGTGTTTTGGCCTAATTTCACATGAAAATATTGTCTCATGGCTCATTACTATAGAGAAGTTGCTCACAGCCATTTTAAACATTAGCAGTCAAAAGAACAAAACTGTCAAAACAATAGCTTCTCCTCCTCTGATATCTGCAATTTTACCCATGTTTTCATGACAAATAACGTCTAAAATAAAGTTTACTATTTAATTCTTACTGGCATTTGGTATCACTAATCATTGAAAATATTTTACAAAAATTCTTGAAATAAAAACAAAAATTGAATGTGGCACTAGCCAAGATGCAATGGTGCCATTCTTTCCAAAGTTTATATCTTTAGTTGTTAAATACATTTTTGATTGTAAAATACTTTTAAAAATCTTACCTTTCCATTTCATTTTAATAACCCATTCGTAAAAAAATATCAATTTCGCTTTTCTGTTATTAACTACAGCTTCGCCTTCGCAACTAGTGATTTCTGTAATTTCGCAGCAACCTGAAAATAAAAATGGCTCTGTATTAAAAGATCGACTTTAGTTTTCTTTAAATCGATTTATTAATTTATTTTGAAAGATATTTTAATTCTACTTGAACAAATTCACACACTTGTATTATTCAGCAGGAATTTTGTTTAAGCTTTCTGAAATGGGAAAATACTATTAAAACTTTGGCAAATTTTACCAGATTTAAAGTGAAGGCTGTGCCGTTTTACTTACCGATGTCGTCGTCCAGCTTTAAATTTAAGAAAAGCTCCGATATTTTGTCTTTAGACCACTGAGAGGCATTCTTTTCAGTCCTTGATATTTTAAAATAAAAAATATATTAATAAAATGGCTGCAAAAAAAAAACTGTATACAATTTATTTAAAATAAAGACATTTATTGTTGCTGATTATATAAATATAAGTATTACAATAATTATCTAAAATTACAGTTTGAGTGTTTGAATGAAGTAATCAGAAATACAAAAGACTAACATGGATTCAAACTTAAATAATTAATTATTATTAATAGTAGTAATATGAAGTGTAATAAACATCATATTTTTATTTGTAACAACAAAACAACAAAGTTATCTAATCATAAATTAATTGTCCAGAAGCCTCAAAATGATTACTTGTTTGTCATCTGATAATTTGACAATTATTAATTTCTAATTGTTATACATTTCTCAAATGCAAAATGCTTTTGAATTTTCAAATCCTATATTAGACACAAATGCTTTGTTGGTTTTTGGTTGAGAGTTCTTTCACCTTCATACTGAACTTTAAAACATATTTGCAAACCGAATTGGTGTCCAGTGACAAATTTCAAGGGTTAACAAATGCTTTCAGGTTCCTGAGTATTGCTTAAGGTTTTCTGCACACTTATCAGACTTTTGGTCAAATTCAAATTGCTACATTGCCAATAGACCTGTGATAAAATCAAATATACATCATTACATAAACTAAAGTGCCAAAAAATTACACACATCTACCTAATAATGTGTAGCTCCTCCCTGAGCCTGAATAATAGTGGCTACACGACATAGCATAAATTATGAGGTGTCAGTTGTTGCACAGGTGTTACAATCCAGACACATTCAAAGGTTCTCCATAATTCAGCTACATCTGTTGGTTAGTTCTGCAAGGCATTGCGTAACATTTGCAAAGTGTCCAGTAAATGCTCTATGGGGTTAAAGTCTGGCAACCAAGGCAGCCAAGGGAATAGCTGAAAATCCGTTAAGTGTTCTCGAACTATTGTTGTGCCACCCATGCCCTGTGGGCAGTAGCATTATCCTGCTGGTACAACTCATTACCGTCAAGAGAACATAGCAAGCATAAAGGAGTGCAAAACACCTGTCACAAAATTAGTATATGTCACACTTGTCAAAGTTAACTGCAATCTCACCATTAGTCTCTGTTCATACCAATAGAACACACTCCAGACCATGACAGAGCCACAACCAGCATTCACTACACCTTGATGACCTGATGGATTTATGGCTTCACGTGGTTTTTGCTATACATGAACATGACTATCATCTTGAAAGAGCTGAAAACAAAATTCGTCTGACCACAACACTACATCAGTCATCCACCAACCAATTTCCAATGTTCTTTGTCCTAGGTGAGGTGTCTGACACCTGAATGTTAATAGTGATACCAGAGTGGGCTGGCGACTACCAAACCTATCAGTCAATGCACTGTATATTGTACAGTGCATTGACTGATGCATTCAGCAGTACCCCTGTTGAAGTCTGATGTGATTTGGCACTGAGTTGCCCTTGATTGCATGGTTACTAACCTGATTAGCCTCCAACAGTCATGTTCTTGCATTAACTATGGGCACCCAAACTGTGCATGTGTTGCTGATGTCTATCTGGAATTTAGATATTTCTGTTAAGTAATTGACACTATTGCATGAGAAAATCCAAGAGCATTGGCTGCCTCTCGATAGAGTGACCCATTCCTCTTGCTCCAATAATCTGTCCATGATCAAATGGCAATAAATCCTTTACACAGTCCATTGTACTCTAACCAAGCTCTCACATAGCTTGTAAGTATTGTACCTATGATGTTAAATGCAAATGTTCCAACTCAAAGCATTTCTCCTGTAGGTAGAAGGTAAGAACATTGCACATGCTGCTGTCTCTAATTTTTTGGCACTTAAGTTTAATTGGGATGGTGTGTTAGATTGCTTGCCATGCATGTGAAATTTGTTTTTCTTCCTTGTAATTAATGCATATCCCCCACTTGTCAACATTAAATTTCCAGGGCTTCTATATATCTGATACCTTTTCCATGCCAAGGTGTACATATCAGTATTGCTTAATTTAACAAAGACAAAGGAAAAAACCAACAGGCACATTAAACTTGGTGCTGTGGAGCAAGAAATAACTAAAAGTTAATACGTAATACAATTTTAATGTTATACAGAATCAAAATCCAAAGTTTTGACAAAAAAAACCAAGAAACTACCAGCAGTAAAGATGGATTTCTGGAGATCTGCAGGGAAATCAAGCTGGAAATTGTTAGAAACATAAAGATATGGAAAAAACTATATTAAATGAAGTAAACACAAACATCAGAATGGCATGGACACATGTCAAGAATGGCAATCAATAGACTAACAAACCACACTCCAGACAGGATTCTTCTCAAATGGAGAAAGGGTAAACCTGAAAAGAATTTGACAGATAATGTAGAATATAAAATGAGGAATTAAGAACTGATGATCTTCTCACCCATTTTGTCAAGGATAAACATTTAAAAAAATGGAAATATCCTAAAGAAGAAAAATTACTATACATATATAACATAACATTTCTTTTAGTACATGTTATTGTAATTTTCTATTTTAAAAAAAATGAATGACTATTTTAACACATTAAAAAATACATAGAAGAGACTAAAATGTCTATTTTTCAGCATGTCCAACCACCAGGAACAATACCTCGTAGTCTTCCACCGGAGAGAAAACCTTTCATTAGATGCTACCACCTCTAGAAAAATATACAAAACAGCTTAAAAATTTCACCAGTGACAAGCCAATAATTAAAAATACATTAGTTTCTTTTAAAAACTGTTGTTCCTGGTATTTGGACATGACAAAAAAATAAAGACATTCCAGTCTCTTCTATATATTTTTTAATGTGTANAAAATTATCACTTCTTCTAAGTGTAGACTCGGGACTTGGTCTATCGGACTCCGTTATGGGCGTTGGCCATCAGGAGGAAAACTGCGTGGAGTTAGATGCTTCGGATCTGTCGAAGAACTCTCGCTGAACTCCTCGAATTCTGACTAATTTCTCCTTTTATTACAAAATTTCGTCCAATCATCGTCCAGTAACTCTTTCGTGAGAACGGATGAAAGGGGGATGAATGAGGGGTAACCATTTCCCATCTGAGCGAGATTTTTAACGGATAAGGGAAAAACAGCGGATGTTCTCTTCTGTGGAAAGGAAGTGTCATCTGTCATCTATTTTTCCCACGTCTAAAACACTAGTTTTTCACACAAAATGAAGTAATATTTTGTCGATATTTTAAACATATTAATAAAAATTCACAAATTAGACCCAGGGCCTTTCGGATCTCACATTACTCCCTTATCTTCAAAAATCACACTACATTTAAAGAAGGCGTGATTTTTTCACTGCAATACATAAGTTTCGAATTGCTCTCTCTCTCTCTGAAAATTGTGTCATACATATTAATAAATTCATAAAAGTATACAATAATTTAAATTAAATTCAAAATTGAAATACATGGAAATAATATTATAAACAATTCATCAGATTAATAATATTACTAAAATAAACATAATGAACACAGGTGTCTTTGTCTGGAATTGACGGTAAAAGTGGACATAGTTCTGTCACTGGTTTTGAATGCACTTCTCTGTTGCTGAGAGTCTCTTTGGCAGCACCTCTGTTGGCTGACTTCTTATAGTTGCATAAATTCAGGTATATTAGAAGATCATGTGATGTCTTCTTGTTTCAAAAAAAAAAAAAAAAAACACCTGCTAATAGTTCAAAGTTCACTGTGCAGTTCAAAAATGATATAATGTGTCTTCTTCTTGTATGTTGACACACTTCTTTTTCTGTTAAAACTTCATTTCAAATAACCACAAAAGTTCAGGTGGTTGAGTTCACTAAGTATTTTATGACTCCCCGGTCATTTAAATCCATTTGGGCAAAGTTCTTTTTCACCAAAATATTGTTCATTTTAAAAGGTAGTATGTTAACAAATACATATCTCTATTAATGTCTCTCTCTCTCTTAATACTACTCTAAGTCTTACATCTAGACTATTCTATAAAATATTATGTCTATTCCAATCAATATTGTCTCTATTCTAATTCAATCACTTTAGTTTATCAAATTGAGTGGGGTGTACATTCCTTTAAATAAGCTTTTTGTTATTATTAGGAAAAGTACTTACAAACTAAAGATATATGTAACTAAAATCGATCATTATATAATCAAAAATTTTCAATTAAGAATGAAATGATCATCTCAAAAAGCAAATTAAAATTAAAGTCGATATGTTCGAACAAAGTGCTTCCTTGTTTGTGTTGAGCTTGAAGCTTGTTCAGTTGATCTTCCAACAGGTTCGACTATTTCCGTTTCTTCTTCTTCTGCATTATTTCTTTGAGGAATTTCTTGAAGTGGAATGTCTTGTTGTGACAGTTCCTTGATCCTCTTCTCAAATCTTCGTTTCCAACAAATATGCTTGACTATATAATATGAGCAGATAAGTAGAATTAATATTCCTATACTTCCAAGGATAATCCATATGTATGTGATTGGAATTGNCGGAATTTAATAAATAAAATATCGATCGAATCGGGATAGCAAGGTGAACACAGCGGTGTAATACATAAAAACGTACGACATGAATTTGTCGAAGAGAAAACCGTCCGAAGTTCGACCACGTGGTCTCGGCCAAATAAAGCCCGTAACACCCGAAGGTCTAAACCGATTTTAAAAAGTAAGACGGCGTTGGAAAGCGCACGTCAACAGCAACAAAATGATATATAGTACACTCACCGATCGTAAAAAAGACCAAAGATAACGCAAGTTAAAAACGGAGCCTACAAACACAATACATATAGCAGTAGCGACAGTGGCGACACCTCCCTGGAAGTGCGATAGCAATTGTAGTAATCCACTGGTAAACTTTAAAGAGAGTGTCAGCTTTGACTTGCTCTATCAATGAATAACCTTCCGGAAGTTGTGGTTGTATTTCTTGTAACGTACGATACATCACTTCCTTTGAGATAAAATACGAGCTTAATTTTCCTTGCTCTAAAACGTCTATAGCTTCTCTTAATTCGATTATCTGTGTATGAAATTCTTGCATCGCAAATTCTATATTTCTCATGATAATTTCAAATGCGAAATCATATCGATATATTTTTAATAAGTTCTCGAAGGAATCTTGTCTTCTTGATAAATTATTTATTTTCTGTCTGTTGTTCTTACTTATTCTCAAGGTATCGTTTAGAAGAGTCGCTTGTGACTGTACTAAATGAATTATACCTTTATTAATACGTTTTATATTTGTAATTTCTCGATTTAAAACTTCGATATCTTCGGATGTAGCTGTTCCGAATAAAAACTTCAATGCTTTTCCTCCTACGTCGATTAATCCTCTTCTCCTTCTACTTTCTTCATCAAGAGTAACTAATCCCTTTAAATTATAATAGTCTCTTTTGTATTCCGAGAAAGATGATATAAGTATTTCGTATCCATTTGTAGGTAAGATCCGTCTTGCTTGACCTTTTCTTCTTTCAAATGATACTCGCTCCCTGTTTATGATCATGGCTTTTAACGATTCAAGAGATTGTGTTAAAAACTTTACTTGTTGTTCAAAATGATCGAAATCGAAGTCATGGATCAAGGTCCAATGACTAGATGTCATCAAAAAGTTCGTTTTGTGAATAAAAATGACACCCTTCTCGAATTCGTTTACTTCTTGAGCGTTATAACTCCCTTTTAAGTTGATCAAGATGCAAATTTGGAGGACGAGTGTAATCGAGGATTTCATCTTTGTGTCTACTCTCATTATCGAGGAGTGTGAGTAAGCTTTCTTGAGAAATGAACTTCTTCTTGTCCTTACAATTTTAGGATAACAGTTTCTCCTGTAGAAAATATTTAATTGTTATAGTATAAAGGGGGAACTCCCTTATCTTCAGAATGTATATTATTTTCTTTCCTCGGATTTAGCTCACGAAATAACTTTATCATTTAATTAATTACTTTACTTAGTACTATTTATCATTATTTCTAAATCAACTTCACGAGTCACCAACACTTTCGATATTTCTTTAGGAAGAACTTGATCTACTAATGTGGGAAGTAATATTTTTCTAATTCTCTAGGGATGCGATTTTTCGAGTGTTTGGAGGCATTCACTTAAAAATGTGCGAAACGAGTCTTTAGATTTCTCCCGTTTCCGCTATGTATAGTTCCACTTATCGTGACGTAATTTCGCTTTCTTCTAAATAAAATTCTTTCTTTATTCTCTTTATAAGGTAGACCTATAATGACTCCAAGATCCTTGTCCTCTATTACGATTATTATATACTTAATCTACTTCCTATATATATTTCTCGTACGACTATTTCGTCTATCTGATTTATATAGGATTTACTATTAGCTTGAGAGGTGAGTTCAAGGTTTCGTAATTTCCTTATAGTCTATTTAAACTGCTACTAGTATTTCTTAATCAGGAAGAGAAGTAATAACGATGATTTAACAAAATATCTGCATTGATAAGCGACTTCCTATTTAATTATTTCCTCCCGTTATATGTTTTGGTTTCTTCCGTTTTCCCTTCATTATTTTGTCCGGATTCATTACAGGATAATTTTTATGTCTTTCAAAAACGGCTATCGGTATTCGGCTTTTAAAAGCTTCTTCTACTTCCAATTCAACTTCCTTATTTTCTGTTATTTTATCTTCCGTATTCATATTCTTGCCGGAGATAATTTTTAANTTCTTCTGCATTTGCTCTGTATAGTTCCACTTCCTTCTAAATGCGTTCTATTCCTTATAGATGATTTAAACTAAGGATATACTATTATTCGAGGGTGAATTCGAAGGTTTCGTATTCCTCACCATCTGTTCAAACTGCTACTAGTATTTCTTAATCAGGAAGAGAAGTAAATACGACGATTTCTCAAAATATCGGTAATTGATAAGCGACTTCCTATTTAAATTTTTCCTCCCGTTATATGTTTTGGTTTCTTCCATTTTCCTTTCATTATTTTGTCCGGATTCATTACAGGATAATTTTTATGTCTTTCAAAAACGGCTATCGGTATACGGCTTTTAAAAGCTTCTTCTACTTCCAATTCAACTTCCTTATTTTCTGTTATTTTATCTTCCGTATTCATATTCTTGCCGGAGATAATNTCCAATGACTAGATGTCATCAAAAAGTTCTCTTTGTGAATGAAAATGACACCCTTCTCGAATTCATTTACTTCTTGAGCTCTATAACTCCATTTTAAGTCTATCAAGATGCAAATTTGGAGGACGAATGTAATCGAAGACTTCATCTTCATGTCTAATCTCATTATTGGAAAGTGTTAGTATGCTTTCTTGAGAAATGAGCTTCGTCTTTTCCTTTTAATTTCAGGAGAGCGTTCTACACCTGTAGAAAATATTTTAATTGTTATAATATAAAGGGGAACTCCCTTATCTTCAGAATGTATATTATTCTCTCATGAGGATTTAATTCACAAGATATATATGTATACTCTATTAATTAGATATCTCACTGAGAGTTACTTAACATTATTTCTAAATTGATTCTAAGGAAACCAACATTTTCGATATTTCTTAAGGAAGAACTTGATCTACTAATGTGGAAAGTGATAATTTTCTAACTCTCTAGGGATGCGATTTTTCGAATGTTTGGAGGCATTCACTTAAAATGTGCGAAACGGGTCTTTAGATTCTTCTGCATTTGCTCTGTATAGTTCCACTTCCTTCTAAATGCGTTCTATTCCTTATAGATGATTTAAACTAAGGATATACTATTATTCGAGGGTGAATTCGAAGGTTTCGTATTCCTCACCATCTGTTCAAACTGCTACTAGTATTTCTTAATCAGGAAGAGAAGTAAATACGACGATTTCTCAAAATATCGGTAATTGATAAGCGACTTCCTATTTAAATTTTTCCTCCCGTTATATGTTTTGGTTTCTTCCATTTTCCTTTCATTATTTTGTCCGGATTCATTACAGGATAATTTTTATGTCTTTCAAAAACGGCTATCGGTATACGGCTTTTAAAAGCTTCTTCTACTTCCAATTCAACTTCCTTATTTTCTGTTATTTTATCTTCCGTATTCATATTCTTGCCGGAGATAATTTTTAATAACGACATCAGTAGACATATTAATTTATAGAGATCCGCTATTAATTGACCTCTAGAGCGATTCATCTCTGCTCTGCGGTCGCCTCTGAGTTCTACCTTATTTTCCTTTATCGTATTTTCTTGACGAGGCTCTAGATCAGTTTTATTTGTTAACTCCTTTTGTTTATGAGACGTCACGTTCTCTGAAAATTCTTTTTCTTTCCTAGTCTCTTGAAAAATTTTTGTATTCTCATCTCGTTTCGTTTCCTCAATGGGATCGCTATAAGTTTTCTTCTTATTTTCTCGTTCAATTTTACGCCCTATTTTCATATCCTTAGACATATTGTTTATCTTTCCTTTTATGGATTTACGCTTGGCTTTAGTTTTTCTCATTGTCCCTAAGTGTATGTTCTGCTTATGGCGTTTGCGGCGGGAAGATACTCGAACACTCCTCAATACGCTTCTTTCCGAATATCTTAAATCTATTTCCCTTTTAGTGTTTTCTAGCGGCGATTTTCCTTTAAAATAATTTCTTCCCGAGGGGTAAGGGGAACAAAAATGGACTTCCTTTCCATTTTCTAAGATTAATCTTTTATTTTCTCGGTCTATGGTGATATTCCCTTCTATAAGGAAATCTTTTCCTAATATACCATCACACGGTATAAGTTCTTCGGAATCGACTATTCTCGCAATTCTCCTAAATTTTAATCCCCTTAACTTAAAGGTTGGTAATGCTATGCCTTTCATTACGACCATTTTCCCGGAAATATTTTCCGCTTCCATAGGCATCGTGTAATGCACTGGGGCTTTATTTTCTAGGGTTCGTGTAATTCGGGTTGATAAAAATGTATTTGCAGCCTCTTCATCGATTAGGACCTTTATAGGTATATTATTGATATACACAAGTATGATAGGTTTATTTCTTGCCCTCGGCGCATTTATCTTTCCTTTCCAAAACGTGTTCTTTTTATAATTTCTATCAGTTCCCTGGGAGCGGGATTGTATTTTGCTTTCCCTAGGATAATTTCTTGGATATAGCCTCCTGGTTTCTTCTATATTATTTATTGTACCCTTCCAAGAATTCCTATCTCTATTATTTTTATTAGGCTCGTCCCTATTCATATTATCTAAATCATAACGAGAATTATTTCTATACGTCTCCCGACGGAAGTTAGGGTTTGGTTGCCGATTTCCGTTAAAATTTCTCTCTTTAGGTCGGAAGTATTGTGCGCTTCGTTCTCTGTTCCGATTTTTCTCCTCTCGCGATTGTTTTACGAATGTATTAAATTGATTTCGTAGAGTTCTTATAGCCGCCGCCATTTTATCTAATTGGGTTCCTACATTAGGTTCTATTTCCGCTAAATGATCATTCCTTAATATTTCTTGCATCTCGTCTGTATCTAGGTTTTCTCTTCTAGATTGTTCTTCAGTCCCTTTTATTACTCTTAAAATTCCTCGAGGTTAAGAAGTGAGGAGCTCGATATTCTCCTCATTTATTGCTATTTTTAGAGCCTGGTCAAATGTTTCGGGTTCTCTGGACATAATCCTTTTTCTTATCCTTATGTCGACCCCATTCAAAAATTGCACTCTCAACCTCTCGTCTAGCTCTTTTTCTTTGATTCGTTTTATTACTTGTATTTCTGCCTCATTTGCGCCCTCATGTTCAATCTCAACCTCCTCGGCTAAGGCCTGGAGTCGTACGGCGAACGTTTGCACGTCCTCATCTCTGGCCTGGACACATGCGTAGAATTTTTGTAACCGGTAAGTATATGGAACCCTTTCAAAACGTTCCAACATTATTTTCTTAAACTCCTCATAATCATCGATTTCCCTGATACGTCTATCCTTCCTTACGAATTCTCTAGCAATTCCGGTCAACTTTAACTTAGCAACAGCCAGCATCTGTGCCTTTGACCATGCTGCTACTCTAGTCACATCCGCTAACGTATCGAAAAATTCGGATACTTTCGGACCTTTTGCATCCCCTGAGAAGACCGGTAAGAGGAGAATCATTCCGCCTGATCCGCCTAACGCTATTGGATTACCAGCTAACGCAGCTCGCGGAGGTTCTCTATCTCTCTCCATCCAGACTTATATCTATCTTATGAGTAACTTAAAAATTATCTTAAAAATTATCTCTCTAGATTCGAGTCAAAATCAACAATTATCGACTATATGTCTTTCAATCCGAATCAGATCTCTGATTATTTTATATAAATTATATTAATTGTGAGATATTATTACGATTACTATATTACTAAGATTCCAAACTCACTCCCGTGACACCACTGTGAGAGTCTATTACGGGTGTTTTTTTAGTTCGAAAAACACCACTCCTGGGACACCACTGTGAGATTCTACTTTCAAGTTCAAGACCCCACTCCTGCTACACCAGTGTGAGAGTACACTGGGGATTTTTAGGTTCTAGACCCCACTCCTGAAAACCAGTGTGAGAGTAGCCAAGGGTATAAGTAAATTACCTATATCACTTACTGGCGCACGATCGTGTGATCGGCTCTCTAAACTTTTTATAGGAGGACGCTGTATCAAAATTGATCTGAACGGCAAAGTTCAGATTCTTGTCAGGTTCCCGACACCAGTTAATCAATTGTTTTACACGCGGATTAACACGCGTAGGAGATTTGATTCGAAATCAATTTAAGAGACATTTGAGTAAATTTAACAAGAGTATATTTAATAATTCAAATAAAACGAATACAAATTAGAACAAACGAGTATATCAATAAGACAATTAAGCCACACGAGATATAGTCTAAAACTTATTCTATACTGATGCAGATCGAGAGAGAGAGCTCACAAAATCGGTTTAAAACATACGACCTGTTCAGTTGTCGTCGTCTTCATCTGTATTGGCAGAGGACACCTTGTAGAAAAACGTCCATTGACTTCTTAACATGGGAGAACGATATGTGCACAATTATAAAAGTATCTTTACTAAAATCAGACTCGGGACTTAGTCTACGGGACTCGTTTATGGGCGTTGGTCATCAGGAGGAAAACTGTGTGGAGTTTGACGCTTCGGATCCGTCGAAGAACTCCTCGAATTCGGTCAAATTCCCTCTATATGTCACGATCAGTGACCAATCATCATGCAGAGAGTTCTCCGTGAGAACGGATGGAAAGGGGGATATGAGAGGGGTAAGCATTTCCCATCAAAGCGAAAGTTTTCGCTGATAAGGGAGAAACAGAGGATGTACTGACTTCTGTGGAAAGGAAGTGACATCTGTCATCTATTTTTCCCACTCTAAAAACGTCCCTTTTCTCACAAAACGAATGAATATTTTGTGACAATTATTTATTATTATCAATAAAAATTATTAATCTGGACCCAGGGCCTTTCGGGTCTCACATAAATTACGTAAGGTATTTTGGGATGGGTGGGGTCAAGGATTTCTTACGATTTCTTACTCAGGGGTAGGGGGTAATAGATCTCGTCTTACGTAATATTCTTATTTTTATTTTTTGATCTCGTTGAGTGGTGGCGTTTTGAGTTTG
This sequence comes from Centruroides sculpturatus, assembly GCF_000671375.1. Classification (NCBI taxonomy): domain Eukaryota; kingdom Metazoa; phylum Arthropoda; class Arachnida; order Scorpiones; family Buthidae; genus Centruroides; species Centruroides sculpturatus. Next base: position 2,240 of record NW_019385886.1, on the reverse strand, counting down.
GCTTCAATTTGGCGGTTTCTATTAAGAACGCTCGTTGTCTCGTGTGATTTAATAGAGTAACAACGCTAGCAGATTCACGCTCCACATTTTTTGTCATGACACTTAGTCCGTTTGGTGATTTCTTGTTTTTTATTAGAATAAATGCACCACTCTTATGGATGTTTAACACCAAGAATACATAAACCAAAATACACGATACAAAGTAAACATAAAATTAGTATTCGGCTTTTAGTGAAAACTAAAATGTAAAACTAGAAATTATAAATTATAAATAGTCTTTTCTTCCATATTTTTTTAAAATAATTGTAAAAAGCATTAAACAGTGGCATCTGAACAAGCTTATCGAGTGGACATGGCCACTTGAAACCAAGCGTAAAGATTTCTAATTTCAGAATAAGTGTACGTTGATTGTAAATTGGACAATGATAGATCACGTGGTCGACGGTGTCTAGGTTTACTGTAGAGCAAAAGCAAGCCCGGTTATACATCTCCAGGTAGCTTCTAAAATTACCATGTTCAGTAAGTAATTAAGCAGTAGCAAACGTTAAATCGCTAAGTAGTAATGAGAACCTACATTCAACACTAGGAAAATAAAGTAGTGTTATTCTACAAGTTTTACTACTCAACTATTTTTACTGATTCCACTTTCGCATAGCGTTGTCATAAATATAAATTTTAAGGCTGCTAGGTGAGAGAGAGATGTGAGTGTAGTCCAAGTCAGTTTCCTTTGCAGCTGACTTAGCCTCAATGTTGGCGTTTTCATTTCCTAGTACGCCATTATGGCCAGGAACAAATATAAAAATTATCTTATTTACAAGATTTTTAATATGGTGCTGGATACATGCGATTTTATTCCTATTTCAATTGGGATTTAATAGAGCTTTCAAGACAGACAGAATCGCTATAAATGTTGATAGAGAGAGTTTTGTTTGGTAGTGAAGTAGCCCACTGAACAGCTTGGTAGTCAGCATCTTGTTCAGCTTGATAGATGGTGGTATATGGGAGGTATCTGTACCGTCTAACATCTTTTTGGCAAAATATGTACGTTTGGAGGAAGATAGAGATACTTGAGCCGACAAGAAGGGAGCTTTTGGACCCATCTGTGCAGATATTGATGCCTACAAGATTATCCACGGAGGAAGCAGATGACACCAAAAAACCTTGTTTACAGAATGATGATCAGAGATAGTAGGGTAATTGCAATGTGGTAGCGTATGAACAGCCGAATATA
>NW_019385886.1:0-906 GCF_000671375.1 Centruroides sculpturatus | reverse complement strand
GTCAAGGATTTCTTACAATTTCTTACTCAGGGGTAGGGGGTAATAGATCTCGTCTTACGTAATATTCTTATTTTTATTTTTTGATCTCGTTGAGTGGTGGCGTTTTGAGTTTGGCTTCAATTTGGCGGTTTCTATTAAGAACGCTCGTTGTCTCGTGTGATTTGATAGAGTAATAACGCTAGTAGATTCACGCTCCACATTTTTTGTCATGACACTTAGTCCGTTTGGTGATTTCTTGTTTTTTATTAGAATAAATGCACCACTCTTATGGATGTTTAACACTAAGAATACATAAACCAAAATACACGATACAAAGTAAACATAAAATTAGTATTCGGCTTTTAGTGAAAACTAAAATGTAAAACTAGAAATTATAAATTATAAATAGTCTTTTCTTCCATATTTTTTTAAAATAATTGTAAAAAGCATTAAACAGTGGCATCTGAACAAGCTTATCGAGTGGACATGGCCACTTGAAACCAAGCGTAAAGATTTCTAATTTCAGAATAAGTGTACGTTGATTGTAAATTGGACAATGATAGATCACGTGGTCGACGGTGTCTAGGTTTACTGTAGAGCAAAAGCAAGCCCGGTTATACATCTCCAGGTAGCTTCTAAAATTACCATGTTCAGTAAGTAATTAAGCAGTAGCAAACGTTAAATCGCTAAGTAGTAATGAGAACCTACATTCAACACTAGGAAAATAAAGTAGTGTTATTCTACAAGTTTTACTACTCAACTATTTTTACTGATTCCACTTTCGCATAGCGTTGTCATAAATATAAATTTTAAGGCTGCTAGGTGAGAGAGAGATGTGAGTGTAGTCCAAGTCAGTTTCCTTTGCAGCTGACTTAGCCTCAATGTTGGCGTTTTCATTTCCTAGTACGCCATTATGGCCAGGAACAA
>NW_019385885.1:132612-140418 GCF_000671375.1 Centruroides sculpturatus | reverse complement strand
TGAAATTGTAGGTTTTTTTTATTGTAGTGTAGGACCTACAAACATTTGTCTTTTTCTTTTACCCGCGACCCCCCCGTGAAAGGCTTTGCGACCCCCCTGGGGTCGCGACCCACAGGTTAAAAAACATTGCTCTAAACATTATTATAAATTACTTAAAAATTGATTATAAGTCATTTAAGAGATTAAAATTAAAAATGGAACAAGATAAAGGTAAGAAAATCAAATAAATCATTTTTGTATTATTAGATGACTACTTTAAAATACTTTTTAAACATAAAAACCTCATAAAATCAACTTAAGTGATATGTTACTTTACAAAAATAATAATAATAATAATAATGTAATTAATAAAAGATTAATATACGTAATGTAATAAACTGTGTATAAAGTTAACAATATAAATAACTATTATACACAAGATGGCAATAAAAGTCTCTTTCCACCCAATTATTTCAAAATTAATAGACGATCTGTGTGGACTTTTTGCCTTGTATGTTGGTCATGCGTTAAACGATGGTGCGAATTTCTGCCCATTGTATCCTTTCTATCAAAGGGCTGTTGTAATTTCGGTCTCTAATTAAAATAGGGCAATGATGTCAATTAAAATGTTGTAGCACATTAGAAAAACATACTGTTATCTTTTAGTACGTTCCAAAATATTAAGTGGAAACAGGAAACAGACTATCAAATATTTGCTTTAGTTTCTTAAACCTAATTAATTTCCTCTCGGAAAGTTATGTCATCTATTTTTTATTATCTATATTAAATAATTATTTATTTCCACTTAAAAAAAATCTGACATCCAAAAAAAATTGCTGCGAAATAGATAAGGCAGGTAAATGGATACTGTGCATCACCGCACAACATTGATGGGATTGGATGAAAGTCATAGGGATAGCATTGAATAGGTCGGAATAGACCAGTGAACTGGTCCAAGATTCCCAGACTTTATACTTATAGAGTTTTTTCTACGGGGTATTCTGATGTCAAAGGTGTTCCGACGGCCAAGCGGTTTAGGTAGCAGCTAAGGTCCTGCAGAGATGTAGGCTCTGAAGGACCTTAGCTACTCACCTCAACTGGGAATGGATGCGGATAGGTCAAAAAATCACGGAAATATTTTAATGGTGTTCATTTTGGATACGTCGGACCCTGTCCATCATTACCCGGTCTCTTCATCATGGATCTGGCCGAACTCACGATTGGCTTGATAAAAAAAAGACTCTCTCAGTGCCCACAAGATAGAAAGGATAAAATAAATGAAGTCGAAGGTTTATGAAATACAGCCATTGAATGCGAGTAATGTGCAGTAACTTATTTTGGTGCATTTGCTTCTGTAATAGATGATATGTTGACAGACGAGCAAGTTGTTGGAAAGGTACTGTACAGTACCTTACGGTTCCTATAGTACATTTAGTGATAGAGAAAAAAATTGTTGTTTCGTTACACATGAATAGTTTCTAATGAAAATTTCAAGACAATATGCTTATTGAAATGGATGGAATCTTATAGCAAAATAAAGAACTAAAATAATTTTGATAAAAGTTATTTTTTACAAATTATATATTTTATTAATTAATAAACGTCGACGTAACTCATGATAAATCTATTTAATTTTCACTGGTATCAAGTTTAAATACAAAAATGTAAAGATTATTTATTTATATTTATTTAAATCCATATTTGGAGCTGCGCCATTTTCTTCAGGTGCATTATTTTTTGAAGTATTTTCAAATGATAGTTCCGAGTTATTATCTTCTTTATCTTTTTTTCTATCGACATTTACCGATGCTTTTAAAACACTGAAAGATTTATTTCTTCTACAATTTCCTAAAGATTTTGTCACTTTGTGTTTCAATGGAGTTTCAACGACAACTGAAACTTCACTATCTTGAAGCTTATATTCATTTCCTTTTTTATCTAGTAATGCATTCTTGTTTTCCATTGTTTTTGGAAGATTTTGCACTAATATATTTCCATAAAGTCTGCTCCCTATTTTTTCTGGTGCTGAAATTTTATGCGATTTTGGTTGAATCTTTCGACGATCTACCGAAGAATATTTTCCACGTTTTGCTGGTGTCGATAAAACAAAATACGGTTCTTCTTGATTGTTATTTTGATGACAATACCTTATAATTTTCATACCTTTTCTGCTTGTAACTTTTGTTATATGACGATTTTTCTGTTTTATATTCTTACTGCTTAATTTTTCGCGAGGTTCAGCTATAAGCAGAGTGGCTCTTTTAATAACGTCTTCCATTTTTGAAACCTGTTGTTGAAACAGATCTTGCGAACACATTGAAAGAGAGCGATGTTTTGCATTATTATACGGTGTAGTAACTTTCAACGATTCAGCCATTGAAACTTGTATAGATTTCCACGATTGATGTTCTGATATTACGGATATATGGTCGAAGTGAGATGGCGTTACAACAGCGATTGGTATTACGGCTTCATTTTTATTAGAATTAAAGTGTATACAAATTTCAATCTGTATGAAGTTTCTCTCCGAGTTTTGTAGAATCGTAGGGATGATTTTAATGTGTTGCAGATCATTTTTTTCTGTATCTCCATACTTTTTTCCCTGTAAATTTGTAGGAAGAGACGTGATTATCGGCGGATCTAAAATTGTTGGAGCTGATCTTTCGATGACTGTTTCTTCTATATTATTCCATTTGGATCCTTCTAGAGTATTTCGTTTTGATGTTTGATGCAATAAGGATGGATTTAATATTTTATTATCATTTTTCATTGAATTTTTATCGCGCCAATTATATTCTGACGCTTCCATTAAAACGTTTTGTTGCATTTCTTCTTTGGTTCTCGGCAAGAGAAAATGTTCAGCTGTGTATAAACATTTTGATTTTTCTTTCATTGGAACAAATTGTGCAAACTTTGGTTTGTTTTCAGATGATAAAGTAATCTTTTCCGATCCAATCTCTATAAATCTGGCATCTGTTGGAGATGATAACATTAAATTTTCAGTTTTATTTGCTATTCTTTTATTATCGTCCCGAAAATCTGGAAATTTTACGTTTTTATCATCCAAAAGTTCGGATAATTGATATTGATATTGAGAATTTACAATATATTCAGAATGATTCGTAATCAGATCTGATTTCATTTTATCATCTAAATCATTGGTAAGTAAGTGAACTTTTTCGGGAGTAACTGTTAAAATATCTCCCATATTCAAAGTTGAATTATTAATTTCTGTAGTATCTGCATTAATCCATTCTTCCTCACCAGAATACCCACAACTAAAAATATTTTTTTCTTTTTTTGTCATAATTTTTACGTTTTTATCTCTTTGATGTTGTTGATTTGTTACATCTGGAATGTTATAATCTTTATTTTTTATCATTTGTGCTTCGTGTAAATGCTTGGCATTATCCGAAAAAGGTTTCAAATGTTTACTTTCTATGTTTTTGTCATTGAAATCGTTGACAATTAAGTTATCCCATTCGCTTTCATTAACTTCTATATATTTTTTAGCTTTATTTATTTTCTTATTTTCTTTAATTGTATGTAAATTTTCGAAATTATCAACTACGGGTGAATATCTTTCATCCTTTCCGTTTGAGATATATTTGTTTCTATCAATATTACTTTCATTGTTTGATTTCCCGTCATTCGAAATTGCTTGTTTTACTTCATGAACTTTTTCATTTCCTTTTTCTTCGATTAATATTTTCATTAAAACTGTAATCAGATCTTCTAATAATTCTTGCCGTGTCATATTATTTAAATCTTTTCTTATAATATGTTCATCTGAATTTGTTATTGTTGATATTTCGTCCATATTCATTGAACTTTCTTTTGCTTGACAAACGCATTCTGACAATGTATCTGAAGAATTTTCTCTCGCCTTTTCCAAATACATTTTTGATGTATTCTCAAACGATTTCTTTTGCAAAAATTCTAAACTAGAAGTGAGTGAAGATGAATTCCTTTCGGGTAGAGCATGCTTTATTGAATACAATGTATTTTTTGAATTGCTTTTTAATGCGGTCTTGTTACCTTCGATGTGTAATTTCGAATGGTTTTCGTCGATAGATTTGCGTGTAAAATTCTCCAAATTACTGCTATTTATTGAAGAAACTTGTAAATGATGCGTGCCATTATCAAAATTACTATTTGTTGGATTAAAATATAATAACTGATTTTCTCTTAATGGTAAATTCTTCTCATTTAATTCTGTTTCAGTATTTGAATGACTTAGGTTCATACATAAGTCTTCTTGATATTCATTATTTTGTTTCATACCCTAAAATAAATTATATTTTTTATATTAAATTTATTAATTTAAATACTTATGTAATGAATCTTTCGTAATGTTAATACAGAATAAAGAGTAACTTTATAATAACCTTGTATTTTCTTGATTTTTTTGACACATTTAAAAAATTCTTGATAAAATTTACAAAACCACGTTTCTGAGAATTTTTTGTCTGTAAGAAAAATTAAATTATATTTTTAAATACATTTTTATTAAATATCTTTTTAAAAAATAATCTATAATATCGATTGTTATAGTCGTAATTATATTACATATTATGTATAACAGAATTTGGTTAATCTGGCACTTGATAAACCGAAATTTCTGGTAATTTCATACTCAGAATAATCTGGAATTATTTGATAATTGTCAGATATCTACAATAGCAGATACTATAATTATCAGACCATCTGGATTGGTATATTCCACAAATAAACATTTGTTTGGATTAGTGAAGCTTTAAGATCTCTTGAGGAATAGCGTGCTTATTAACAATTTTAGAAGATTTTCAGTAAATCTTAACAGATTATATCATAAAATGCATGTGTAAAGAAATTGAAAGCATACAGCGGCTGGTACAAAGTGAAGAACAATGTCTGCAACGTGCGGATCGTAGGTAAGTTTCCTGAATTTTGAGAAAATACTGCGAAAACTCGTGGTGTAAGTGCCAGATTAACAAATTTCTATTGTGATTTAACGAAAATTTAAAAAAAAAAAACCTTCTGTTTGTTTCGTTTCATAATTTTCTTTACAGTTTTAATTATTTTTCTCTGTTATGAAATATAGTGTCAAAAGATTTTTCATTAATTGAACAATAACTTTGTAACGATAACAATCGATAATGCAACAAACTATTTTTTGAAAGAAAAAGTTTTCTTTTGTATCGAGATTAACAGGAAGTATATAAAATAATAAAGAAAATCAACTTAAAAAGTACAATATTATAACACAAATATCATAGTTTAGTATTTCTGCAGAGTTAACAAACACTTTTTTAATTTTACAAGTAAAGATATAGTAAATCGATATATATATATATATATACAGTAGTCCCCCTATAACGCGGTTTCCTATAACGGACATTCCTATAACGTGGCGAAAAAATTGCGACAGTATTCGTATAACGACGCTAAATGGGACTCGTAAAACGTCGTCGCCGACTCGTGTCGCGACAGGATTGGTCGAATTTGGGCCAATAGTTGAAGAGCAGCCGAACTACTTACACACTACAGAGAGTTTAGGCGAATAAGTTGAGTTTACTATCGTCTGTACAGTATTATATATAAATTAGGTACTGTATATATAATNATAAAAACAGGTATAAAATACATTCATGAATTCACAATCAGATTAATAATAGTTTTTTTTTTTTAATACACGAATATCCCCTAGGGTTGCCATAATTAATTTTACAGTACCCGACTTTTAAAGGCACATCCATCTTTAAATCAATCAATCTTCCATCAATCAGTTCTGGCATTTTATCGAATTTTTTTTCTTTTTTTTTAACAATAAATAATTGAATGTCATATAGTTACTAATTATTTTAACTCTTTTCATCTTCGACAATCGAAGAAAGGCGGCCATATTGAATATACTCACCTAAACGACACTTGTGTCATTCCGAAATTATCACAATTATGAGTTTCTATTGTATATTTACCTAAATTTTTTTATTTTTCTGATTTCCTACGTTTAATGCTTGATTTATTAAAATTTCTTTACGCTAGATAGTGATTAGAAAGTAATTTCTGTTTCATTTTCAAAAAGATTCTATAATATATTTAACTATATAGCGAATTAAGACTTGTTAAAACGAGATTGAATAATCCAAAATGGCGGCTTATCTGGTAAAAAGTAGATATGCTTAGTGTCTTCTTGTTTTGTTGGACCACTTATGAATAATTTTGAATTGTCAGCAGTTTATTTTATATGCATACATCGTTATCAGCTTGGCAATAACCCTTTGGAGGTGACAGAAATAATCTGCCATTGTCACAAACACACAACTGATATACATTTTCATACGTTTTCCCTCTTGAACTTGGTAGTACCGTTTTAAGATTCTTTAATTCAATTTTTTCTGAATCTAGTAAAATCTAAACGAAAGAAACATAATACAAATCATAGAAATAAATTAAAACTTTATTAAATTTTATATTAAAAATATTTAATGTAATCTCACCACTCCCTCTTTAGATTGTAACTTAAAATCTTTCAGACAGGTAGCTGATATGTCGCCCACTCTGGACTTTATGTCTATGCCCTCGGGTGCTTTTATGTTAATAGTACTCGTAGGGGATTCCAGCCTGCGAGTAGAGAAATTATAATTTACTGTGATGCAATAATTAATCATCTTTACTTTATTTGTCTCCATTTTATTAGAAAATATCGATTATGAATACCTTAACTGTTGGAATGGTTCGGCTCGGATGATTGGTGTTTGAAGCGATCCGTCAAATCTTACTCCGCTGTCACCTAAATAAATAAAAATTAAGTAGTTTCCTGTTTATCTCACGCGACAGAAAGTAATTTAAGAGCAAGTGAATAAGAGAAATTCATTTAAATTTTCTCAAGATTAATTCTATACATTAGACAAAGTTGGATAGAAAATATTTATCTATAACTTTTAAAACTTAAATTCGTTCTGTTATAAATTATTATTATTATTATTATTATTATATAACTTATACCACTATAATTATTAATAAATAGAAATTTGTATTATAAGTTAAATTGTATAATTCTTTAATTTATAATAAATAGTAATTTTTCTTATTAATTAATATATTATTTAGATATATATATATTACAAGAGACTTTATCCAATACTAAGAATAAAAGTATAGCTAATTGTAAAACGTTTTTGTGAGGTCCTACTTTATATACATCGGTTAACTTACTTTTGGACCACCCTGTATATCTCTTTTTTCGAAATAATTGCTTTAAAAGTTTTTATTATAATATGATAATGATAAAAGCATCCATAAAAAGTACAATTATTTTTTTTATATTGTGGCATTCATACTTTTATAGTGAATAGCATAGGCAGTAATGTAGTTTCAAGTTGAATAAACAACATATGAAATCTCCTTTATATGAATTGGTCGGACGAAATTATTTAAAAATTGCAACATTTTTACGTGATCTTGCATTTCTTATTACTTTATTTATATATATTTAGCTTCGCACTTCATTGTCGACATTAAACTACCTTCACATAAACGAAAGAATTTGTTTATTTGAATATTTTGTAACTAATTTTATGTCTGTGTGCTGTTATTATTTTTTTTTTTTAAATTGTTCTGTAATATTTTATAATTTAGAAAATTAAGGAAATTAATTGCTTCAATATTATAAGCATAAATTGTGACTGAATAAATGTTACCTTATGATGACCTCATACAACTAAATACAGTACATCATACAACTAAATACTTATCAAAATTATTAAAATGAAATAAAAATATTCAGAAGAAATTATTTTTAAAAAGCCAACAACGAGTTGCTTAACTTTTCCTGCAAAAAAA
>NW_019385885.1:73077-132431 GCF_000671375.1 Centruroides sculpturatus | reverse complement strand
ATGGAATTATAACAAAACCTGCCAATTCAATATAAATGGAAAAAAAATATTATATGGAATTGAACGAAAATGAAAATTTGCTTGATAATTCAACTACGCTTGTTGGAGAACAATAAAAACACTACACTCAACAAGCCACCAATAAAACTCAACTGCCTAACCTATAACCAAAGTCTCCTTTTAATTTGTTTTTAAAAAAAAGCGCTTGACAAACTTGCCCTACATGCCGAAGTTGCCCCGGTCTCCCCTATATAAAAAAATTGTAAATGCTAATAACGAGTAAAATCGTCATTAAGTTCGACTCTACTGAAGATATGACACACGACCCCCTTTATCACTCCATCCCCTCGATCTTTAACCACTAAAATTTAATAGCATTAACACCCTTAATACATAAACCTCCCTGCAAAATTTCAGAAGTTTTCGACAAAAGGCACAGGAGATATTAAGCTTCAAAGTAGGTGAATAAAATCGTGCCTCTCAAATACGCACACACATAACATCCATACATACAGGAGGGGAACTCCCAACTTTTTTGCATTTTTCGACTTTTAAAAGACCCTTGAGTCCAAAAATGTAAAAATCTTAAGGAGTACGGTAAATGATTGCCATACTTTCCCTGTGTTATATATAATAGAGCCGGGAAAATAAGAAACCAAATATCTGTAGATTTTTGTCGACTTTAACAGCATTTTATTATTTAAATACGTATCACTTATTCTTGATACTTGATTAATTACAGAAGTTTTAATATTTTATTAAATATTTATAACATTTCAATATGTTGACAACATACATAAATTGAACGTGTGGCAAGATAATTTCAAGTATCATCGTTACACAATGATGATACTTGAAACTCGTACAATTAATATGCTTCTCATGCAATAAGTTAGGCAGTTGTGTAGCCTGACAAAAGATTGGGATGGGGGATTGATGGAAAAAAAACCCAATAATGCTATCTGCTATGAGGAAGGATCCCTCTCAGGAGAAATTTCTGAGATATTGCTTCTATTTTGATGTTTAGACAAGCGTGGAAACCCGGAAAATTCCACTTGGCTAGCCTACAGGTGGACGCGGATTCGTACCCACCTGTAAACTATCGACCAGTGATCATGGTGAAAAAGCCTTAAATATTAATGTTTAAATATAAATATTTTGCAAAAAATATAATAAATTTATATTTATTTTTGTTATATCTAGATTTAAACCGTATAAAGACACAATACTCATTTTATAAAGTTTATAGGAGAATCTATATTATTAAATTGTATACAAAGCACGTTTAAGACACTTTGAAACCATATTAAAACGATTTTATTGTTTTATTGTAACTAAACTAATGTATTCAGCTAATAATATAGAAATAAGTATAACTTACAACAAGTACAATGTATACAGTGGGTGATCGGTTAACGAACAAATCGGATAACGAACACTTTAGCGAAAGATTTTTATGTTCGGACAACGAACACATGATCGGATAACGAACACCTCACAGAACAAATACAAGAAGAAGCGATGTAAAATAATGAATACCGATTGGTCTTCTCATGTCTTCGGGAAACAATTCAAAACTTTTCGGAGTGTGAGAAACGTCGACATCAACGCTCAAGCCTGTATATACCAATCGGATAGTATTCCTCCGAACTTTGAAACTATCCCTTGTAATTTCAGCCTTTTATTTTTCTGACAAAANGCATACAGCGGCTGGTACAAAATGAAGAACAATGTCTGCAACGTGCGGATCGTAGGTAAATTTCCTGAATTTTGAGAAAATATTGCGAAAACTCGTGATGTAAGTGCGAGATTAACAAACTTCTATTGTGATTTAACGAAAATTTAAAAAAAAAAACCTGTTTGTTTCGTTTCATAATTTTCTTTACAGTTTTAATTATTTTTCTCTGTTATGAGATATAGTGTCAAAAGATTTTTCATTAATTCAACAATAACTTTGTAACGATAACAATCGATAATGCAACAAACTATTTTTTGAAAGAAAAAGTTTTCTTTTGTATCGAGATTAACAGCAGAAAGTATAAAAAATAATAACGAAAATTAAATTAAAAAGTACGATATTATAACACAAATATCATAGCTTAATATTTCTACAGAGTTAACAAACACTTTTTATATTTTACAAGTAAAGATATAGTAAATCAATATATATATTTATATTTTTTAATGTATTTTTACTCATATTTTTTGTATATTTTTATATGTGGTGTGCCACAGAATTCTGGAAAGTACCTAAGTGTGCTGGGCTTGAGAAAAGATTACACAGTACTGATCCAAAGGATGCACGACGTAATATTTAACATTTACTAAAACAAAACATCACAAAATTATGTGAAACAACTTCAATAAACAAATTACCGTAAAATTTTTAAAGTTTACTTCAGCTTCCATTTATTTCCAGGAATTTCCGCATACTTCTGTTAGTAGCATTCCAGTCTTTAATAATAAAATGAGGGTGCAAAATGTCTTTCACAAACTAAATCTGTTGATTTGCAAAGTACAGTATATCTTTTCTAAGAATCATTCGCCGCCATTTCATTGATAATTTTAGAGATCCCTTACTTTTCCTTTCTTATACCGTGGTTTGCATCATGTGTGGATTATTATTATTATTAATTAATTTTCAATTGTTCAGCAATATATTAACTTCCACAAGATTAATTCTTACAGCTGATACAAAAGGTAATAATTTAGCTCTTATTTTCAAGTTTAATGACATCGCAGTCTTCATAATGTAGAAGAGTTTTTTTTAATGTCTAGATAATATATATATACAGTATATATATTTAGAATTTTATAAAATCTTCAATACAAAAATAATATAAATTTCCTGTGAGAAAAAAATAGGAGTTGATTCTATAAAATTTTAAGTTCTTAAACTTAGAGAAAAAAATAAATTGAAAGAATACAGACAATATTTATCATGAGTTAAATAATTTATGTCAAAAATAAAGGAATCTCAATTATTAATTTATCAACTGACAACTACAGTATTAGTATTGCAATTAAGAATTTAATAGTGCAATAATAAAAGAATATATTTCGAAATCTAAAATGAAAAATGTATGAATTATATGTTTTAGAAATATAGAAACAAAAATGCATTAATACAAAAAGAAATTTTTAAAATTTTTATGTTAAAACAAAAATGAGTTCTATTATGTTTATAATACATCTATATCATTTATATTTTACAATATTGTTTATCTAGAAAAACAATACATCTGTATTTAATTAGTAATAAAGTATATAACATCATATATATAACACTTTTGTACGCATAATTAGTCTACGTGTGAAAAAATTAAATTATATTAGAAAAATGTCGATCTAAAAGTAATAATTATCCACATAGTCTCAATAGTAAGTGATTATAGAATAAATTCAGATTATCTTGTAATCTAAACCACACTATTTGTGTTTAAATAATATTTTACTAATTAATATAAAGACTCAAAAATTTGTTTGTATTCGCTAGTCTACGAAGTTTTTCCTTAGCGTTGTGGAGCAATCGTCGACTGTCCATCTAATAGGAACAAATTGTCATCGATAACTTTATTTCGTAGAGTTGCATGACCAGTAGAATATACGGACCATGACTCAAAGGTCTATTCTTACTCACGACTGCCACAGCATTTTGTGGTGGCGTTAATGAAATGTAAACAATATGGCTACGAATCGAGGACAGCGTGTGGATGTCTTTTAAACTTCATATAAAACAATGGTTCGATATTGCTTTGTGCCCCAGTGCAAATATAAACATGGAGATTATTATAATGAACAGAAAATTCTCTTTTACAAGTTTTCAGTAGAAAGAATATTAAGAAAAGCATAGAAAGTATAACAAAATCGATGATTATTTCTCGGCAGTTGAATAAAGTTTTTCAGTATAAGCTGCGACTTATTTGACCTACTATATACAGTATAAAAAAAGAACACATAATACCTACTTAATCTTTACTAAATTAGGCAAGTAGGTAGGTACCTAAATTGCAAACCAAGCCTTTAAATTAATAAGAGATCGCAAATAAAAATTGATAAATCATTTATGACGGTTTTCATTGCCAGAACAAGTAAAAAGTAAAAATGGTTATATTCATTTGTGAACAATTATCTAAGCCTTCAGATGTAGATTATCTAGGAGATAAATGTGTACTTCAATTCTCCATTATAATTTTAGTAAATGAAAGACAGTAGACCACCCTATAACACTGTAGATAATTCCGTGTTATATGAATTCCATGTTGTACAAGTCACTTAGATTTTACAAATACGTGTGCCGGGCTGTGAACGGCTTGCGTATTTGTACTGGACTAACAAACTTACGGAGAATTACATTGTCTGCCCAACAAGATTCACTTGCATCAGGCAGCCATTGATAACTCATTAAGACAAGTAAAAATTATTATGAATGTCATTAAACAGCAATATACAAAACCCGTGGCGAGAAACTTAAAATAATTAAATAAAAAACACGACCAAATAGGAGCAGCAGCCACAAAAGGTGGCTTTACTTGGTGAGAATTATGGTGTGCACCGCATGCTTGCTTTAGTGAATATCGTAATTTTCTAGGCTGATATGCTATGGTAACTACAAAGAAACCTTACGCGTTATAATGGGCAAATGGGTGCTTGCTGTGGGTGGCAAGGTCTTTAAAAATAGATCTGAACACGAACGTTAACTTATGTATGGAGTCGCCATTTTCAGACTTTTTCAATAGTGCAGGTTTTAAACAAACTAGTACGAGCAGTTAATTTTATACGATATTAAACTAAAATTACATAAATCAATGAGATTCCAGTCTAATAATCATTTCGGAGATTATGCAACGATAATTTTATGTAATTTGATCAAAATGGTTTAAAATAACGAACATCCTTATCATTTGTTGTTTTGATTGAAACTAATCAAATTAATAATTGCTTTAGTTTTATCACGTATGTAGGCATTTCCTAAATCAATAATATCAATGAAAAATCAAAGGAACTATACCTCTATATGTGACACTTATACCTAGAAATCAGCCTACAGCCTACTTCCAAGCGCTATACGAGTCACGCTGCGTGCTCCTCTAAACAACTAAATCATTAATCAACTTGTTTTTAATACTAAAAAACAATAAATAAATAAACAATTTATTTTTTAAGCGGTCCAAAAAAGTAGTAAGTCGCACAAATGTAGTGGCTTAATTAAACGTACAAATATCTCAATCTGCCACTCGTAGGCCAATTTGGCAATCTCGAAAACCAGCCGTATTTTATAAGATAAGAAAAAAAAGGGGTAGTCCATGGGTAAGATGACACCCGAAAATGTGTTACTGTAAAAGCAAAGTCATATTGACCGTATTAGAGTTGTTCTTGGTCTATTGTTCTCTTATATCATGGAGGTACTATACTTCGATTTAAACGAACGAGTTAACATATGCATATGACATTTCCGATAGTACTGTACTTTCACTTCGAATTTCGAAGAAGCCGAATCCCTTAACACGTAAATATCTATATTGCGACAGGGACAAAAGTACATTTACGAACTAACAGGATTTCGTACTATCCGAGTTCGAATTAACAAGGATTTCCTGTATTATACTATATTACAGTATTACGAAAAATTGTTGAGATCGTATACATAAAATTATTTGATATCATTTATCAATAATTCTATGCATTTGATACACTATTTCGCAATTTAAATAAATCATAAAAACGTAAAAACGAATTGTTGATAAACGATAATGCGCTCACCTTTTCAAGACGTTAATATATTTAAACACTCTGCCTTTTATCTCATAAGCAGTATAAATTATAGGTTAACCTTGTTAATTTTTTCAAAAGATTTTTTTTTTATAAATGAAAGTTTCTTCTATATAATTTCTTCTATAATTTATAAATTATATATATTTGTACATGAAAATTATATATAATTAACCTTCTTCCTTCGTGAATAATATGAGCAATGAAAACTTATTCAATCGATTTTGACAGACAAAAATTATTAAAACAGTTTTTGCTTTTCGAAATTATACTATTTTTAAAATATTTGATACTAATATTTATAGATTTTGTATTACAAAAATAGCAAAAGAATAGAGAATGGATACTCCCAAAACGTTAATTTAATAGTTTGCTTTCAATTTAATTAATTATATTTCCAGTTTTTTGCAAAACACATTTTTACTCACAATATAGTAGCTTAATTTACTGGCATTTCTTACTGTAATTATGCAAGTAATTCTAAGAAAACACTTCTTATAAGATGACAATTATGAATTAGAGTACTGTACCTGTAAAATGTTTTGAAAATTAGATACTAGATGGCGCCAGCAGCATACATGTTTCATATGTATAATAATATGCTAAACATTATATCTGTAATACTTGAAGATTATGTTATATACTGTTGTAAACATATAAAATTGTATAATAAATGTTATTTATATAATTAATTTTTTAGCATTTTTAACATTATTTAATGTCAGCTTTAGAAAGTTTTAATAGGTAATTCCGGTTGTGTTTGACCAGACTGACAATGGAGATCCTGGACGAATATATCAATATATAAAGAGAAAATGGGGAAATAGAGGAAAATAGAGCAGAACATAACTTCCTATATTTTATGGCCAGTGGATGGTGCAAACTAAGCGAGAACTGCAAGAACTTCATAACTGACCCAATAGCGCTTGTCTACAGAGATCACAGTGAATTGTTATCAATATCCTGAAATACACCTTTCTTTCAGCAAGATATTATAATTTTACTGATTCTTATTCTCACAATAAGTCAAACACACCCGGAGAGGGCCAAGGGGACCTGATACTGTACCTCCAAAGAAAATGTTTCAAAATTTGTTTTATTAATAATCCTGGGCTTCCACAGTCAAACATAACAAATTAATGTTAAGTATTATACGCACTGCTATTTATGCTTATATGCTTATATTCCTTTGAACTGCACATCATATTACTTACATTGTAATCCTTCATAGATTAACAACCTTCAAACATGACCTCTGCGTCTGGGGCAAGATCTGTTGAAGGTGTGAATCGTTTGCCAAAACTACCTCAAATGGGCTCATAATTCACGTGTTAAGAGTGGACAGTGACGATGAAGTTGCTATTCTCACTTGTAAATTTTTCTGATTTATTCATACAACGTGATTATCTGACAATTAAAAATAATATTCTATTTAATATTATAAATATAAAACAAATAAAAGTAAATTTAAAGTTCTTCGAGAAGATTCATATCAGACATCCTCTGAATGATTGTTTCAAATCATCCTTCCTTATCAGATCAAGTGATGGATAAGGGAGTAGAGAAGATCGCAATTCCACTTTTGCCAACATTAGTAGATGTTGAGAACCAAATCTCCCTCCGATATCGTCGTACTTGTTCAAGATAGAGAGATGTGGGTAAATTTGATCCTTGCATACAATCACTTTTTATGTTTACTTCGTTTCCCAAGTCGTAAATGCAGTAATTAAAATGAAATTTAAAAAAAATCCAGCAACGAGTTGCTTATCTTTTCCGGCAATATTTGCTAGCACCATTTGTTATGATATCTTATTTTTAAAAACTTTTTATATTATTAATTATAATAAAATGGCAAAAAGTTTAATTATGAGGGTAGAGATGAGTTTTATAAAAAAAATTGTAAATGTTAATACAGTAACGAGTAAAATCATCATTAAGTCTAGCCCTACAGGAGATACATACGACTCCCTTTATCTCCTCAACCCCTCGACCTTTAACCACCAAAATTTAATAGCAGCAATCCCCTTAACAAACAAACCTCCCTGCGAAATTTCAGAAATTTTCGACTAAAAGCACAGGTGTTATTAAGCTTCAAACAGAGTGAACAAAATCGTGCCCCCTCATATCAATACATACAGAAAAACTCCCAAAACTTTTGCATTTCTTGACATTTCAAGGTGTTTTGAGTCCAAAAATGTAAAAGTTTTTGGGGTCATTTTGTGACCAGTCGTCATACTTTCTCTCTTATGTTACATATAATAACCTCTGTTATATATTCACATAACAATAAAATTGTCAATTCTTCGCAATTTTTATTTACAGTACTTCTATATCTGAAAGATAAAGTCTAATTTAAGAAAAACAAGTAATAAATTGTCCAAATTTTCAATTACTCACGCATATTTTCAGACAGTTAAACAATTAAGTCAGTTTCATACAAAACAGACTATTCCATTGTCTTGCTTACTTGTCACTTGGATACATTCTACATTAAATTCTTATAATTATGCATTAAGAAAGGAAATTAAATTATTTTAATAAATAAATATAATCTGCAGAAGATTTTGATTTATTTTTAAAAGTAAAGAAGCGGGGATGGAAAAAGAAATGGCCATAGTTTTAAAAGAGAGAGAAACAATAAACTAGATCCAAAAGCATAAAAGTAAAGCAATGAAGAGTAGAAACGTTGAAAAAATATCTAAGTGACTTAGAAAGAGAGATAATAAAAAACGAATATATTAGAATTATATTGATTTTAAAAGTTGAGAATTTACTTTTCTTGCAGAAATCGCATAGAAGTAAAGTAAAGTAAAGTAAAGAAAAAAAAAGGGGGGTTTAAAATCGAAACCATTCCATCATCTAACTTCAATTTCAGCTTATAAAAAAGTATTAATTTACTACAACTTATATACTTTTTAACAACAATTTAATAAACGAAATTTATTAATAATCGTTTACCTGTAATTCTTAGAGAATCTGCAGCTATTACAATTTCTTTGCCATCAGCATGGAAGAGAATTTCTCCATAAGGATCCTTTACCGTAAATTCTTCTGCCATTGATTCAATTTTTGATTCTCCTAAAAGCAGTAAAATGTTCAAAAGATTTCGAATTTCAATTGAATGTAAGAAAATATAATTAAAAATTTAAATCAGCGGACTTTTTTCTTACCTACAACTAACCTATTTGTTATAATTCCTTCGTCATTCCTGGCATTCAATGTGATATTTCTCATAGATTCGAACTTTAAAGGTTGCTCCTAGAAATAGAATTATTTTATTTTTTTTTTTTTTAAATTTTTTCCCCTTTATGGGAATTTTCTTAATTTGTTTCAATGAAAAATTGTTTGTAAAATATACAGTATTTATATCGAAAATTTGTCATAAAAACTAATTTTTATTCTGTCGCCATCTGTTGAGAAGAAGCATAATTAATCTTGTGTAATGCGAAAAACATTTAATTACGTAAAGATATATTGCTTATAATATATTTCGGCAATGAAGCAGTGGAACACCTCAATAACTACTCAATAAACCACAAGATACACAATAAATGTCTCTAAGAAAAACAATTTCAGTGTAAGTTTCTTCTTACATCAGATCGTATCCAACAGTAGGAAATTAACGAGAGGGCGCTGCGGCGATAACTATCTATTAACGCCATCTGCACGTCGTATGCAGCGCCGTGTAGTGATTATTCGGAAATTTAATCGTTTCGAACAATATGGAGAATTAGAAAAAAAATTCTTTTTTTTTTTTGTGAATTTTCTTGACGGCATTTTTCTGCTTTCGTTATTATTTTTATTTTATTTTTTTTTTATTGGATTAACGTTTGTTTTACGAAATCAATAGATCGTAAATTCGTGATTAGTGTTTTTCTATTTTAAAATATAAGATATATAAATTGAAAATAGATTTAGAAACGATTTAAGATTATATATAAACTTGGTAAGGGAAAAAATTGCGTAAGATGCAGTAAGTTATACCTTTCTGGAACGAATCTCTGCCGCGTAGAGATAATGGAGAAATTCGGCTTTACCTTCCACCCTCAATCCATTATTCATTATCCTTAATTTTCCCATTCCAGACTGAAAAGATAATTTCATATAATGTTTTATAGATAAAATTTTATTTAAAATAAACCGCTAAAATTTAAGGTATATAAATCGTTTCATATTATCATTCGCACCATTCGGTATGAAATAAGTAATTCATCATTGAGTCATAACGTTGCAGTTTCGTCTTATAATAAAACAAACATTATTTACTACTATTGCGATTAAAGAATGGAACATTTTTACGACTTTCTATGACCTCGAACTGAAATTTTACAGTCAACGTTTATTCTGCTAGATGCTATACCTACGTAAAAAGTATGGGGTCGAGGAAAAATGTCATAAAAAGGTCGTAAAATGAACCCCCTGTCCACTTTAGAAATGTTATTTTTTTTAGGGTCGATGCAAGACACTTTAAGAATATATTTCTCGTTATTGGTTTTTTCCCCCTTTCTTTTTTCTTAAAGTTATTCTATCTTTAGTTAGTGTACCGATTAGAGTATCCGCTTATATACTTACCACTCCAAAATCCATCACACGGATTATCCACACTGTGAGAGCGATATTGATGATGACCATAGCCGTTAAGAGTATGACTAACAAGTATAGACAACGTTTTCTCCAACCGTATATGCCTACTCCGTATATATATTGATTACTGTATGGATCATAATGGATTCCATTTCCATCTACAGACGAAGGAGGTGCTCCACCTGCCCAATCTTGAGATGCTGAAGTAGTTGCTGTGGATGTAGTCTCTCCTCTTCCCATATCTGTAAAATGATATTATATATATTAAATAACGAACAAAGTTTCGAATGTACGGATGCATTCCTAGTTAATTGTGTCGCGTGATAGGTGAATGCTAACGTGATACGACACTTCTACAGATCAGCGCGACGTCCCATCAATTTTAATCACATGAGTAATAGTGCAAAGCACCCCGATTACGCGATAAAACGTGGCTTTAAAAAAAAATTTGGAGGATATCCTTAGTTATAATTCATATTAAATTACAAGGAAGGGATTTCTTTATAGAATTTTTCGATATAAGAATTATAAGTACAGTACAATCAATTTTTCAATTAAAATGTAGTAAAAAGGAAGGCAGATTCATCAGTCCTCCTTGGCGTACCATCTGATGGAACATTACTTAACAGACAATGTCTGGCAGAACGCCAAATTTCTAAGTCGTTATATTTGAAAGAGTAAAATGTTATCGGTAAATTTTCCCCACAACACACAGTGTTTCATGCATCGCTACCTTACACGATGCCTCATTAAGCGTCGATTTTAGTTGTAATCACCCTCTGAACTCTTTCTGCATCACTTTTACTGAACATAATCCTTTAAAGATTTAAGCGGTTTTTGTTTATTTTCATCATTGTGTACCACACGAGAAGAGAATGAAAATAAATTTCGCTATCAGCACATTAAAAACTAGTAATTTAACCACCGAATAATTAAAAAAGAAGAAAATAAAATTCATTTTGTTAACTATAACTTACAAGATTATTTATAAAGTTAGCTTATTAGTTTTAATAAGTTTAAAGTTCTTTAGAATTTATAATCATTCTACTAAATAGTTTATTTTTTTTTTCTCATTTACGATGCGTAATTTACAACTAAAATATACAATTAAATTAGTTATAATATAACTAATTTAGTTGTAAATTTAATAAAATTATTTTAATTATTTCTTTAAATTTATTCCCTCTTTACTGCATAGAAATTTTATGCTAAATTTTGATTTTAAAACGTTCAAAAATACATTATACTTTGGCATGCAAACAGCAAAATCATTGACTGATTGATAAAGAAATTGTAAAGAAAAATCATTTGCCACAATCCGTTTTCGATTTCTTTCTATCACCTTTTTTTTTTATGAGCAAAACACAATTCCTGAAGCAATTCTTTCCCTAAAATACTTCCAAGTAAGTTGAGGGAAGAAATTTTTATGTTTGCTCGCTACAAAACTTGATTACCGTTGTAATTCGTATTCTTTCTGGTAAGGAAAGCTCTGTAAACATTTGAAAAATTTACACAGTAGATACTATATTAAACCTTCAAAAAAATCATTCTGTATTGAGTTATTGAGTAATTAAATTTTATATCATAAATTATTGAAGCTTACCATTAAAAATATAAAAGAAAAAAAAAATTGTAAGAGATTACTTTAGAAGAAAAAAAAAATACAGCAAGAATAACTAACTTCGCAAACTCATTTGCATTTAAACAATGTTAGAATGAGATACAATTTAATGAGAGAGCGTGTTTATTTTACAGTATATACAATTTTCTAAACTATATTTTGTGTCATAAAAATGATTATTTTCTTGATACATTATTGCTTTTATGTAGTATGTATAACATATTTAGCTGTTAGTTTCAATAACAGGTTATTTGCTGTTAAAGTATACCTTATTGACCGTATACCATGGTACTGTACTTCTTTAAAAGCTACTTTTGTAAACATTTTTTAATATTTTTTTGTTATCAGGTTTCTTGGTATTTTTAAAAGTGTAGTCACGCATGGCTTGGGGGTCATTATTTCAAATGATTGTCAATTTACTCCCAAGTTGTTCCAGTAAAGTTCTATCACGCTATACTCTTTTAAAACGGGATTATTCTATTTTTGAACCGAAAAATAAGTTAAGAGTGAGGGAGGGATGAAAGTATATCTTTCTTCATGATGTGAAATGAGAAAAATAGTATCACATAAACTTTATGTAATTATCTTTCTTTTCGACTTTTTCTATCAGCCGAAAATCTGTATTATTGTTTTCTATCGAGGAAAAGAAAAAAATTGATGATTCTAGCTATTTTATTTTCTATTTTTAGACAATTTATCTCGTATTTTAGCCCCGAAATTCTCTTCCAAAGCAATGAATTTCGATAGCAGTTGGTGTAATTTAAGTACGTTTATAACAGATTCCAAGTTCAAATTTTCAAATCGAATTAACGTTCTCTTAATGGAAAATAAATTTGTTATTTGCTATTGAGAAGTTAAGTTAAATTATTAACAATTTAATAATGAAATAACTTCGTTATTAATTTAGTTACGTATGGTCTATACCATGTACTGTACAGTACTGTACAGTACATAAGTTACTTTTGATTCTTCTTTTTCTAGGCTAAAGTTTACAGCAACGATTAAATAGCATAAATTCACTTTTTATAAGTTAAAAAGTCAATTATAAAAATTAATATGAAATTAAATTATTAAGAGGGGAAGGTAAATACCATTAAAACGAGAATTATACAGAAAACAAAATTATAAAGTATCTTATCAGAAAAATAAAATATTTTAAATGGCAGAATTAATTAATTTAAAATCTTCTTTTTTTTTTCGATAGATGTTAATTATTTTAACAATGTTTTCACAAGATAACTGCTTTATCTTGGTAATTTTTCACAGAATTTAAAGAAAATAAACATTATCTTTCTTATCTAACAATGCAGGAAGATGTATTTGGCACTACTTTTTTATGATTCTCATAAAAACTTTTATGAAAACCAAACTAAAATGATGCCTTCCTATCAGAAGTTTTTATGTTATTAACGTCTTTTACGCTATCAACACAATTAACAATAATTAGATATTAAAAAAAGAAGAAGAACATTGTGTAAAGGGTGAAAAAATATAATAAATTTAACAATTTTTAAATCCAATTTTTAAAAAAAATTAAATAAATCTCTCTAATCTATTTATTGAATTAACCCTAACTAATTATGTATAATTAATTTTTTTTTTTAATTCCGTTCCTTGAGGTAATATTAAAATGTCTAGCTCTTTAATTAAATTTTAATCAAAACTCTTTCGAATTTTGTAATTTTCGAATAAATATAGGTTTCCAATGCTGAAATATATGGTCGAATGAACACGCAATAGCATATGGTATGGTCAAGAATTATTGATGATTTTATTCCTGTGACAATGTGATTGTCTCACTGGGACCATCAACGTTGGACGACTTACAGTAGACTTTAAACTTCTTACAAGATACGCCCAGCATCACTTTAATAGTATAATATGCGGGCAATAAGCTTGAAGAGTAATAAGCTCCGTGCGTTAGAAGTCTAGCTTCATAAAAAGATACTAACTATTACGAGATAATTAGCCTTAAATGAGCTAATTAATTAAGAAATTATATAAGTATCCAACACAGAATTAAATTTTATAGCATATTTTGTCGGTTTTAATCACATTTAAAGTTGGTTTTCGTAAGAGGAACGATTTTACTAACTTAATAGTATAATGGTTTACGCTATATACTTCATGCGTTAACGATTATCCATATTTAAGTACTGTACTTTCATTGCTGCCATCAATTTCGTGAATTTCTGTATTTTTCCCCTTTCAAAATGACAGAACAGATATATTTCTAATGAATAAAGTGCATAAAAAATCGTTATGCACTTCATCCTTTTCAATATTAAAAGGCAATTTAAGTAATAAAATGAATAAAAATACATTTCATCACACAAAACTTCAATTATTTATATATATATTTTTTTCTTGTTACAATCGTCCATTTACTTTAGATTTATGTTCTCGACTATCATTCTAATTTCATTCATTTTTCACTTAAAATTGTTTTATTACACTTTAAGAATGTAACCGAATTAGATTAAATTATCATTTGAACGATTTTTTTTTAATTGTGTTTAATTAAAATTAATGAAAATTAACTTTAAAATAATCACGTAAATATATCTTAATTGTATACAATCATCTAATGTAGTAAATATTGAAATTCTGTGAAAATTTATTATGTCTACTTATATAAAATACCTGTTAAATATATATATAAAGTATTAAAATAGTTATGAGTTATCAGTAAACACGACAGTTTATTAAAATCAATGAATCAGCAACAAATATGAAGAGTTCAGCATGAGTCATTTTGCTCTTCAAGGATATGTTTGTCCTTCTATAAAAAGGATGAATTACAAGTGACTCAATTACTTTTAATAAAGACGATGGATATGTTAAGAATATAAATCAATAACATTGGATTTAAACGCAAAATACAGTCGACCCCCCTATAACACTGTTGATAATTCGGTTTTATATGAATTCTATGTTGTACTAGTCACTTAGATTTTACAAATACGTGTGCCGGGCTGTAAACGGCTCACGTATTTGTAAAAGCTAAGTGACTCGTACAACATGGAATTCATATAAAACGGAATTATCAACAGTGTTATAGGGGGTCCACTGGTATCACAAGCAGGATCTAAGATGATGCCACAAATGTACTATACGGGAAGGGGTGAAAGTATATCTACTTATGACTTAACCTCTGTTTGCTATATACGAAATTTTGTTTGTCTCTCTATTTGTTATGTCCAGAAACTGCTATCCTCCATTATTAATATCTTCTATATTCGAGCTCTTATTAGCCTATATACAGAGGCCTTACTGGCCTTTCGGGGGGCGTATCTAGAAGGGTGTTTACGGTGTTGCAGTACCCATTTTAATACCAAAACAATCAGTTTTGTTACTTTAAAATAGAAATAAATATAATAACGTATATCGCATGACTTCACTGAGGTAAGATTAGATAAATAATGCTTTAGCCACCCCGAACAACACCCACATTCTCAAAATCCTGATCGTAAGATATCGTTAAATCTTTCAAAATAATAATAATAAAATATCAATTTAATTCTAAACATTTTAGTAAGAGTAATAAATAAGTATAGTAAAGTATATATAATTCAGTATAAATTCATAAATTAACGTAATAAGTAATAAAAAAAAATCAACATAAATTTCATTAAGTAAGTTAAGAATTAATCTTATTTTTATAAGAAAAATTATAAAAATAATTGAGAAAAAGTAAGTACTGTGTGTACTTTCTACAAACTTTTATTTGGTTACCTCGGTAACATCAAGTAACCTAAGTAAAATTCGTTCAACCGTAGTAACAAGACTTAGGCAGGTAGACATGTAACATGTGTGTTGAAAATATACTTGTTAAAAAGGGTTTTAAAATAACGACTTTCTTCTCCACACGTTCTTACTTTTAATCNCTTTTTATATTATTAATTATAAAATGTCAAAAAGTTTAATTTTGAGCTTTTTAAAAACATTTTAAATGTTAATAACGAATAAAATCTTCAATAAATCTGATCCTATTCGAGATATGACGCATAACACTCTATATCTTTTTGCTCCCTCGACCTATAACCACCAAAATTTAATAGCATCGTACCCCTCAATATACAAACCTCCCTGCAAAATTTCAGAAGTTTTCGACGAAGGGCACGGGAGTTATTAAGCTTTAAAGTAGGTGAATAAAATCGTGCCCCTCAAACACATACACGCATAACAACCATACATAAAGAAAACACCCCCCAACTTTTTTGCATTTCTCGACGTTTAGAGGTCCCCTGAGTCCAAAAATGTAAACGTTTTGAGGGTTTATTTTTGACCCATCGCCATACTTTTCCTGTGTTATAACAGCCGGGACCACTAATAATAGTCGAAGCATTAATTTTAATTACTAAAAATCACAGGCAAATTAGGAATTTTTAAACAATTTTTTTAAATAAAATAATTTATTTCGTATCCAATTATGATACTACTTATGATAAATGAGAAGTTATATGGAAATGTTCAATCGATCCATTCATCAAAATGATAGTTAGCGTTATGGACAGACGTCGCATTTAATTAATCTGACGTATGAATATCTATAAAGTTCTAAACATAAAGCGGTATGGCTTACTAAAAATCGTGTAAAAATCACACATTTTTAGCAAGATTTTATACAAAATACTACGATAGTGTTACAGACAGACACCACGTTAAGCATTAAAAATTTTTTCAGGAAATATATATATATAAATTATTTTCCGTTTTAAATTAATAGAATTTATAACATTTTATATTATTTAAATTATTTTCGTATTATGAATAAAACGAATTAAGAAAAAAAAAATTCTTTAATTGATCGCGAACTGTGCTGCCATCTAGAGTTTAAAAAATCAATATCTGAATTAAAAAAATAGCACTTTTATTCGATACTTTCAGAAACTTATAGGAAAATACCTTTGGGAAATCGTCAAAGATAGTTCAGGAAATAGATCCTAGTCAACATCCGGATATGACCTTCTACGTCATTGTACGTAATTTCCGGTGGGTTTCTATCAGGAAAGTTGCTGAACACGACACATTTTAGAAGAAAATTAATTGCAACAAATATATTAATAAACTCTTCATAAATGATTAAAAAAAAAGAAGGGAAAAAAATAACCTTATTTCTCTACACTCAGTTTAATAATAAATAATTTAAAACGATTAAAATTATTTTAAAAATTAACGTGTTTGCTATTGAAGCAATATATATTCTGTTGAAAAAAAAGATGATTAATAAATTATACTATTATATTGATTATTCTCCTTTCTTATTATTCCTCGCTCCTTTGAATATTTACTACTTGATAGGATAAGGTAGAATTGTATTTATCCTCAGGTGTAGTATGCAGAAGAAGATTTCTTATGTAGAGAAGCATTATTTTATGTATGAGACTACTAAATATACCATGTTTAAAACGTAGTTGAAATGCTCTAGAGAAATGAAGTAAGCGGCTAATGTTATTTGTAGAAAAATATCTATAACAAATATTATTCAAGTCTAGAAAGAATTACTGAAATGGAAATGAATCTCGATCAATGAGAGAAGTCATATTCTTTGCCACTTTTAGTACCCCTACGAACGGAAGGAAGGTCACCACTTTCGAGGAAATATAACTTATGCTTTCATATTCTCTTGATGGAAAAAACTAGAATTATGGATTAAATGACTAAAAGTATGATTATGGACTGTAGACGAATAAAAGTAGGACTTAAAGTACGATTATAGATTATAGAAGAATAAAAGTAGGACTTAAAGTATTATTATGGACTATAGAATAATAAAAGTAGGACTTAAAGTACGATTATTGACTATAGAAGAATAAAAGTAGGACTTAAAGTACGATTATGGCCTATAGAAGAATAAAAGTAGGACTTAAAGTACGATTATGGACTATAGAAGAATAAAAGTAGGACTTAAAGTACGATTATGGACTATAGAAGAATAAAAGTAGGACTAAAAGAAAAATTATGGACAACAGAGGATAAAAATAAGATTATACAAAAGTATGACTAAAAATAGGATAATGGACCATAGAGGACTAAAAGTAGGATTATAGATTATTAAAAGTAGGCCTATAACTTAATGAGAAGAGTTAATAGAAAGAAAAGTAGGTTTATAGACTATAAAGTAGGCTATAACTTATGCTTTCATGTTATGATGATCAATACGCTTATAGATCCTTATAAATAAAAGAAAGTACACGTTTGCCTACGGAATCATTTAAGTTGGATATTATTTTGCTTCTAGCCATAATTTTAAATCTTTTCTTTTAATTAAAATTAAATGATGATGGTAGAAAGATTTGCAAGAATTTGTATTATTAATCAAATAAAGTAGTAAGTAAGTATAAGTGTGATGATGAATTTAATATGATGTAAGCGATTTCTGGGATCTTCATTGTGTAGTAAGTAGGATTATGTAGCTAAATAAACAATAATCAATGTCTGTAGCGTGAATTTTTATTAGTGTTCTACTAATATTGGATTTACTATATCACATTCCATTTATATAATTATTTTAAGAGTAAATTTCTATTGATAAAACTCTCTTCCATCGAGTATTAAGCGTTTTTCAATGTTATCCAGGAGAAAGTAAAGAAAACGACAACACAATTAGGAGATTGATAGCAACTGTTCAACTCTTTACAGATATAAAACTACCATAATTTTTTCCATTTTATAGCTTAAATTCGAATTAAATCTCAAGTAAAATAGAAAATTATATGATTAAACTAGCATTTAAAGAAGTTTAATGTGATGAAAATCAAGCTAAATCATTGAAAATGTTTTAAAGAATATTGTAAGCGCTGCATGTTTTAAGATAAAACTAACGTGTGCTGATCGTTTAAAACGAATCATTGGTCATATTAATACACATTTACTATTTTTAATTCTGGCTCCATGCCACTGTTGGGGTATTCTTATTTTAGTTATGCATTTAGTTTTCTTGTAAATCTTTCCTAGCACATTTCAATGTTATGTCTTCTTGACTAAAAAATTTTTCAACAGAAAGTTCGTTAATCTCTACGATAATTTAATTCTTTTATTTAAATTTATCGCCAATATTCCATCCCTAAAAGAAGGAGGAAAAAAAATCCTATCAATTCCAATGATCAAACGTGTAACTAAATTAAATTCACTGATAAAAAAAAATGTCACTTTTATATTGATACGACGTAAAGATTTTGATGAAAATTTAATGTGTAATTTTTATATTCTGAATCATGATTATTAAACATTAAATAATTTAGAAATTTTTAAATGCCATAAAAAAGTCGTTTATAAAATCCAACGGATGCTTTAATGTACTCCAGTAGTTAAAATAATAACATTAAAGTTTATCTTTTAATGTGTATAATTATTATATAATAAAAATTTTTAAATGCCTTAAGAAATATTTTATCCATTGACAGTTAACGGATGTTACCTACAGATATTTATAAATAATATGTATAAAATACTGATATTAATTAACGATCGTGTATAAATCATCGGATTTAATATAATATTAAGGAAATAAGTTATTAAAATTTTTACCGTTATAAAGCATCTTAATTTAATTATTCCGAAATAAAAACTTATTTATCATAAAATATATGAAATTTGCGGCTTAAATCTTGTAAAATTATTAAATTATATAGTAAATTTTAAATTAATTTAACATAATTTAGTTATAGAAAAGTGTTTAAAAATGCTTTTATAAGTGTAAATATTTAAAGAAATAAATGAATTTTCTATAGATTTGAATATAAAAAATTATATTTTCTCGCTAAATCTTACAACTAATAACACAAATTATGTATTATTAAGTCATTTTATACATCATAATACACAAAAATTGACTCAAATATAATTGAGTGCGCTCGTGCTAGCAACCTTAGACATTGTGAACTTTGACCCCACCGTATCGAAAACTCTAGATTTTTATTACATTTATAATTTCCTCGTTTCGTATTACGTCAAATAATAAAATTTAATCAAAATCTACCCATCAAATTTTGAGAAAGAACCCTCTATAAGTCATATAGAAGGGGCATCGTTAAAGCCAGGTACAGTACACACGTACTGTACCTGAACAGGTGAGCCTGTCCGGTATACCTGAACGTTTAGATGAAAAAATACGGATAGTTCTGTCATCTACACGTTCAGGTATGTAACAGGCTTAACGCTACGCTTCTATTATAACACATATCTTCTTACATTATGTTAAATATTACTTATAGATACACATTTAAAATTCCTATCATACTGGCTATTAATGAAAACTATTTAATCAATAAAATTTCTAATTCATTCCGTGAAACAGTAATGAATTTACACCAAATTCTTACAAGTCGATAAATCGTATTTCTATTTTCTGTGTCGTTAATTTGTAAGGGGAAACAATTACTCTATGTGTTACGTGAATCTGCAAAGCAATTGGTTTGTATTTTCTTTCTTTTTTCTCTCTCTCTCTCCAATTAAGAGTTTTACAAAGTAATTGATTGTTACTTTAATATAATTAATATAAAATAATAATTAAGATTGATTTCTTATATAAATGTTTAATAATATAACATAGTAAAACCTGTTTAAAACCCGTTACCGATGTATGGAAGGTTACGCTTTAATTAACTAACTCTTCTGGATGGTTGAGGAGTAGCAGCGATGTTGTATTGTCAAGGATACTTTCCAGAAAGTGCAAGCTTAATAAAGAAGGGGGAAAAAAAATGATTTGTAACTCTCATCACCGAGAAGTCGACCATGATCCTAACCAGCAAGTTACTGCATTAATGATGTCGTTACGTAGAAGAATTTCGCTTTACACAGGCTATGTCGTGTAATTTGTTTCCTGTTAGACAGGTTTCTGGCTTATAATAACAATTTACACACAATATCATTTACTGTTTTGTAGTGGATTCGTTTTAGACAGGTTTTACTGTAACATAACCAAGAATAATAGATTTGTACATAAATTTATTGTAGATAAATCTAATAAACTTATGTACAGTAAATACATATACATATAAAAATAGATGCCAGAAAGAGAAGGTAATTTTAGTATTTGTTTAAGAGTGTGTGTATGCCCCTCCTTCCTTTTTTTTCCAAATTACATGATTATAAATAAGATTTAAAAATTATTATATCTTATAGCTTGATTGTAATTTACTATAGTGTAATAATTTTATTTCGTTACTAACTTAGATTTATTACATCATACTTTCTGATCTATTATATTACTATAAATCTTCGGTTTCATTCCATTAGACATAAGTTTGTAGCATCTCTATATCTCTTCCTTCGCAGTTTCTGTCATTTTCTTTGGCTCGACATAACCCAAGAGGCTCTCGTGTCATAAAAAAAAGCAAATACAAACACTTTATTTTTCTTCATATTTCTCACATGTCACTAGGAATATTCTATTACCAGCACTATTGATTTAAATTATTCGCATGACTGCTTCGACTAGAAAATTTCTATTTTACAAGTGTTTCTACTTATGTTTTTCTAAAGATGTCCTTTAGAAAATTTTCTTTCGAAAATAATATTTATGCTGCATTAAAAAAAAATCAAAGGATAATTGTAAATTTAATAATAACAATAATAATAGTAATAATAGCATTAAAAAATTATAAAGATTCTTCAGATGGATGCGTTTATATAAAATGCATTTAATCAATCGTGTAGAAATGATTTTCTGTCAAAAAAATAATCATTTATCATTGTCAGAATCATGTATTAAGTTTGAAACATATTTAATATGTTATTATATTTTTTTAAAAAATGTATAAAAATCTATCATTTACTGGTAGGAAAGACTGGTGAATATTTAAATTAAGTCGCTTGTGTAAAAAAAAAATCCAGCAACGAGTTGCATAACTTTCCCGGCAAGAGTT
This sequence comes from Centruroides sculpturatus, assembly GCF_000671375.1. Taxonomy (NCBI): domain Eukaryota; kingdom Metazoa; phylum Arthropoda; class Arachnida; order Scorpiones; family Buthidae; genus Centruroides; species Centruroides sculpturatus. The sequence continues at coordinate 110,582 of NW_019385885.1, read as the reverse complement.
TAAATTGTGACTGTATTAAAAAACCTTTTATGTTATAAATTATTATGAAATGACAAAAGTCTAATTGTGAGGATAGAGATCAGTTTTAAGGAGTAGAATTTTCACGTCCGACCCCATTTGAGATGTGACATATGACCCCTTCTAACTCCCCACCCACACGACCTTTGACCTCCAAAATTTAATAGCATGAATGCCACTAATGTATATACATCTCTGCAAAGTTCCAGTAATTTTCGACAAAAGGCAGAAGAGTTATAGAGCTTCAAAATGGATGAATAAAATCGTGCTCCTTAAAAATACTAATATACATACATACAGGAAAAAAACCTCAAATATTTTTGCATTTTTCAACGTTTTAATGTGTTCTAAATCCAGAAATTTTTAATTTTTTTAGGAGGGTCATTTTTTCCCTCAAAATTTCCCCAAATCGCCATATTTTTCCCTCTGTTATAGGCTATATAACAGCCGGGAAAGTAAAAGAAAAACGGTTTAAAAATTCAAATATAGGACTACATCCACGCAAAAAATTAATTATAAAATATTAATTTTGATCATTTTAAACATAATTATATTGAAAATTAAGCGGTTAACTTGTAAAATATTTAATATTTTATTAAAATATAATACAGTAACTTATCATTATTTAATGTTTATTTAATGTAATTCTGAATAGAATAATTGATAAATAATTATAAATAATATTATATAAAATTATAATAACGAAACTAAATACGGTTAAACTTCTATTTAGCGTCATCTAATAATTAATTAATGATAAAAATTCATGAAAATATTCGGTATAATAATATCAATTTAATATAAATTTACCATTAATCAGTATGAGGCCTTATGATTAAAAGAAAAAGAAAAATAGAGTAAAAATAATAAAGATAAATCAAGTGGAGGAAATTTAAAGACGAATAAATTCAAAATAACGTTAATTAAAACATATATTATAATCATTTACGGGTAATATTTTACTAATTGCTGTATATTGTTAATTGACTACGTTGCAAATTAATTATACAGTTACTGCTGTTCTGGACGCAGCCACATCAACTGTATTTAACATCAGCCATGAACGAATTTAATTGTGGATAATTTACATGTCGCTAGCAGATTCCTGTGGATATCTTGCCTGTTGCGATATGTGATGATAAAGCGTGTGTCAGAATCAAACAATGAAATTTGAACGCTTCGTTCTGGATATCATCGTTTAAAAGATGTTCCAGGAAATCTATTCTCGTCTCCGTTATATTATTAGCTGCAACTTACAGCAGCAGTAAATTTTTCGGTTATAAACACCCGAAAAATCCTCAAAATTTTTCGATCCGAAAAGCTATACTAGGGGGTTCTGTGACGTCATTGCATAACCCGAAAACCTTTAACTCTAGTAGAGGTCGTCACGCGAAATATTAATAGTCACGAAAACGTTACATTCGTATGATGTTATGTTTGTGTTACGATGGAGAAAACTGTTTATAAATAACATGTAATGTGTATAACGGCATCGGTTTTAACTCGAAAATATTATAGAAAAAAATAAATGGAAAAGAATAAATTTAAAACCATAAATGGAAGAAGAATGTAAGAAAATTCGCTTACCTTAAGAATAATTGATAAATTATATTTTTCACCTAGAAAAGAAAGAAATTTTTTTTTAATTTTATCAAAAATTAAGTCTAGATATTAAATACAACTGCAGAACCTTATAAAAAAAAGAACATTTATAACATCTGCTATTAATTACGTGTTTGTTGCTGTGAGCTGTTATATGACTTTTTAAGAAAGTTTTTGACCTATATAAAAGAATTTTTAACACGATAAATGTCCACCAAACCACGTGACATCTTAAGGGTGTAGGCCACAATGTCAATCTATAATTACATCTAAAGATAAGATTGCACGCTACAAGCATCTTTTCGACTATTTTCGCCACACCCCGATGATCATTTCGATATTGCCTTATTCTCTTCCAGGTAAATTCTATATAAGCTTATTACGAATTGCTTTTATTATTATTTTTTTTTTTTTATTCTATTTTTTTCAATTTTGATTCGTTTTCTATTTCTCGAGCAACAAAAAGTACGCTGGTTATTTAGGTTAACTCGAATTGCTCGAAGACGAATGGAATAAAATAAAAAAGTAACCAAATAAACGATTTATTTTAAAATTTTGAATAATTCTTCTTCCTTCTAGAATAAATAATAATAGAAAAAAAAAGAAGAAATTTATTCTATCTTCTATTAAACGGAACCGTTTATAATTCATGTCATCATTCACGTAGAACACTTTTAAGAGACAAAACTTGACAATCTAATTTGGCATCAATCATCAGCAATGTGCTTCAGATTCCGATATCCGAAGTGCTAAGTGTTTGTCTTTCTATCAAGTATCCAGTTACTGATCTTAGACATTCGATACTAGCCATTACTTCGATCATTAGTTTTGGGGGAACTATCTACGAAACCCTGTTATTTCTGGATCTTTTCCAACTCACATATTTTCCTCTGATGGTCAAATGAAATTTGATCGTCTGTATAATGTTGATATACCTTTTGTAGAAACTGGTAAAAGCCTGTAAAATAATAACATAGTCCTGTATTGATTCGCTCAATCTATTATATCTTTTCTTCCCCTCCCCTCCCCTCCCTCGTTTCCAGTTTATTGTTTTTAACAGTCTGGTATTTTTTTTTTTTAGAGGGACTTTTTATGTAAGATTTTTCTCTCATTTAAACATATTTATTTAGAAATTTATTTTTAAAGTTGGTATTTCTCTTTAACTAAGCACAGATAGCATCTGGCATTAGTTGCTGTGGGAGCAACACCATATGCAATCCTAAACAAAGTTAGTCCAACTGGGAATAAGCACAGAAGAGAAATGAGACGGTTGCTAAATGACTGTTCATACCTTTCGTGAAATCATACGTGTGGTATAAACGGTAAGTAACGCAACATAAGAGCTCATCTGGTTAAAATATCTCAAAACACATCATATATAAAATCTTTTGACAGGCAAAACTAAATATCAATTTTAAAATGTAGCCTATATATAACTTCCCTTATTTATATATATATATATATATATTAAATTCGTTATTTTATTTTGTTCGTATTTTTAAATTTTTGTTCTATTTTATTTATATTCGAATATCAGCCTAATGATGGCCAACAGATTTGGCTGAAAACGTTTGCTTTTCATTAAATTTTTCTCAGCAAATTAAGGTGTTGTGTTTTTTATTTACATACAGATGCTGAGTGAATGTACCTCAATTAGTCATATTTGAAGCACTCCTAAATTTATAAAATTAGATTACAAATTTTATTTAATATAGAAGAAACTACGTGTTCAGTCCTAAGGTCAGAGTTCACTTCTTAGAATGAGTGTGGGTGGCAGTGATGCCAGATTGGGCTACAAGTAGCGGATTGGGCTACTTTTTAAGTGCCCTCGCTACAAAAATTTCAAATTGGGCGATACGCTACTTTTTGGGCTAGTGATAATTATCTTCAGGCTACAAATCTTAAAAATACGCTACTTTTTTATTTTCATATATAAAATCGCAAAACACTTANATATATTTTAAGTTTTTAAATTATATTTATTTATTTATTTATTTATAAATGTAATAATTATAGAGCTGAAATCATACTTTAGCTTCTACTTTATAAGGTCTTGTCCATATAAGGTCCGAAAACCGGTTTTTGATTACTTGAACCAGGAATTTTGTTTTCACTGGACTGAAAACTATTGTCAAAATTTCGACATAAAAGTGAAGTGTTTCGTGAATAAAATCAATATTAAATAATTTATCTATCGAATAATTAATTTTCTGTTCAATTTTTAAGAGGTTAAATATAATTTTTATTCCATTTAAAAATTCATAAACAGGTCATTTTTTATAGTGTTTTAAGTAGTTTCATTAACAAGACACGTGACCTTGGATGGGATGCTTCCTTTAAAAAAAAAAAAAACTTTATAAATAAACCCTGCCTAAACAAACATTGACAAGAATTTAGTTCAGAGTTAATTTGTTTCTATTTTAAAACTTTATTTAAGAAAAAATAAAATAAAATAAAAATGTTAAGTATAATTTAAATTAATTTAATCGAAGAAGAAAATTTATATTGATCTTACCTAAATTTTTTGTATTCGTATTTTCAAAAATTCCATCAATTTTCCACCATATTTTTTTATATATACTTTAACCACACCGTATCGTATCCTTTATAATAATATATATTCGTATATAACCATAGAATAACTTTTCTAAACATTGTCTACTAATGTTTGAATTTGAGAATTTTGGGTAGGGAGAAACGGTCTGATGTCGTCACTTCCGTCTAAATGAAGGTCTGGTGCACGTGTGCCAACTATCCTCACCAGGAGGCGCAGGTAGGGCAAAAGAGAGGGCGCTGTTGTGACGTATTAGTGTCGCTACTTTTAATTGCTTTCCCTTCTCCTTCCCGGGCAGAAACAACGTTGGAAATTGTTGGAAAATTCCTTTTCCAAACGTTTATATGGAGTAAAAATAAGCTAAAAATCGTTTATAATTAGCACATTTTATAAAATTTAACTTAATAAATTTGTTTGTTTTTTTTTTGTAGTGTAAATTTTATATATTTTTTTTATAAATTACACGTTAAAGTTTAGTTTGAAGCCGTGTATATTTTTAATAAAACTTGCACGGATCTTCCAACCTCTCCCCCCTCCACAACTCTCGGTTGGGGGGATGGAAATTTTTGGAAATGTCACGTGATTAAGAGGACTATCATTTGTAAGATGCGAGAGGGTAGGGTAATTATCGACCGTTAATTTGTTTAGTTGTACTAAACAAGAGAAGAGAGAGATGCCGGGATGTCAATGTTAACGTTGATTTTCTTAGACGTCTAGCGGAAAATTAATAAAAATTTTTCTTGTATAAAATAAATTTATATTAAGTTGACACTACTCTATTTGCATACATGACTATCTTCGGGGATGGATTTAAAAACAGAATAGGAAAAAAAAAAAAAAAAGATTTGTTACAACAAAGGAATTTAATATCACATATTTTTAATTTAAGTAAAACTTGTAGGAAATATTTGAAATATAATATTCTCCTTATATGGTTAATTTTTAAAATTTTTATCGTTNTTCCATTTCTAAACGAATAAAAAATAAAAAAAATAAATAAATTATTTCTCGAACTATTTGAATTAGAAAATCATAAATAGTATTTAAATCATACGAATTTCTTTCATATAATGATTTTAGAATCAATAAAAGATATAAACAAGTTCTAAAAAGCTTATTTTGAATATTTAATAACGAAATTCTCTCTTAAATCTTGATCAATTGAATATTTATTCATTTTTTATAACTTATTTTTACACTTTCCCTTCCCCCCTTTACTTTAATCCCTTTTTATTTTTATCCTCCTGAATATTTTCATTCTTTTCGAAGTGTAATAAAACTTTGAAAATTCCAAAGTTTACGAACTTTGTTTAAAATTTTATGATACAAAACAAGTTTATTCATTTTAAAAATAAGAAAATACCGTTCATAAATATTAATAAAATATATAAAGAAGTTTTTAATAAATAAAAATAAATTTACTTTATAAATAATCTTAAGTTATTAAATTGCTTCGTATTGAAGTAAAATAGGGAAATAACAGTACATTATAAATGTATCATTTTTTTTTTCTTAGGAAAGAGAAAAAAAAATGGAAAGTAAAATTTACAATAAATTTCACACAAAAATCATTTTAAAAATTCTTTATGGCTTATAAAGATTATGCTGCATGTATATACTTCAATATATTTTTGTGGAATGTGTATATAAATTTAATGTAATGTATAAGATACAGTAAACATTCTAGAGTGTATATAATCTATATATACGGGCTATAAATATTCCTACGCAATTTTCTATAATCATAAACAAATATTTTTAACTCCGTTATGCTTTGATATAAAGTTAAAATATTTTATCGATCTTTTAATAGTGAATACCAACTTCCGTCTGAAAGAAAATAAATTTTCCCATTTAAAAACAATGAAAAATGTAGTGGAAGTAAACTATTTCAAGAGAAAGGTAGGTTTTTTTGTTTGTTTTTTTTTTTTTTTAAATGGAACATGTCGGAAGGGAAGGCAGGTAACCAACGGTCATCTCATCTTTCTGGACTCGCCACTCAACAAACATTCATCAAACTACGAAGCTTTGAAGGAGGAAGATCGGGTGGATGACTTACATCCAAAATCCATCAAGTTGCTGAGTTTCTGGTTGGATTTTTGTAGTAGTTCATCTGGGGATGCGTCACGTTATTGATGCTGTGCACCTCACTACTTTCACTGGTGGATGCTTTTCTTCTTTCTCGCTCTCTTCTCTCTCCCCCCAACGATTTTCCTATTACATCAACAATAAGACGCCCCAAGCGACATCCATAGACTTTATACGTTACTAACGACACCCTGGAGATGTAGAATGCGAATTCGGCGCTTTTTTTTCTTTCTTTATTTTCTTTTTATTCCTCTTATTTACTCTGATTCACAATATAAGAATTATATACGCTCAGATCTTTTCTCACGCTAACCAACCTTTTAAATAAGCGTTAAAATTATTTGTTCTGTTTAAAATTTTCTATTCAATTTTCTCCATTATTAAAGATCAGATAACATTCCTCGAACTAATGGAAAATCTTTCTATTTCTAACCTCTTCGAACAATGGGAATATATGTAAATTTTTGTTCTTTTGTTAAAAATTATTAATCCTGTAATGCAAAACTCCTATGTTTACTTTAAAACTTTACTTGGAAAACATTTTATATAGGTTAAACATCTGCTAGTGACACGAATCAATTCAGCGCAAACAAATTTTCGAACCGATAATGTTTTTTTTTTTTTTTTTTCTTCTTCTTCTTCTTCTTATTTTATTTTCCTCACCTGTCCCAAATCTATTCTGTCACTCAATCTTTTTGGCTAGCAAGTTTACCTTGTCTTTTCTCTTCTGCATCACGCAAAAGTTCGAGTGTACAAGTGTTAGTGACAGATAAGATAAACTATTTTTCAACCTCCTTATGTATCACAATGTGAGTTAATAGTTGGTAGTTTCGTGTCAGTTTTCATTAAAATATTTGCTAAACATTATCCGTATAATCGAAAAATTTATTGAGAAATTGTCAAGGATATAAGAAAGAAAAAAAGGGGGGAAGGATTTTGATTAATCGACATCATTACTTATAACGGCGCCATCTTTGGAGCGAATATGTAACTGATTTTTACGAAAATATGCGGTATATCCCGCATATAAATGCTTGATATTAATTCTAGAAATGTTATTATTATTATTATTATTATTATTAGAAGAAGAAGAGAGAATTTGGGATATTGGGTGGAGTTATAAAAACCTGTCATCGATTACTATCAAACAGATGAATGACTGATATATCTCTTGATACAGCCAATCAGTGAAACTTTTTATGGAAAAATAAAATTTGATTATCTTAAGATAAGGTTTTCGAATCAGTTAATGCATTTTATAATATAAGAAGTATTTTATTTTACAATTTATTCATACATTAAAACGTTTTAAACAATTTTAACACTTTAAGTGACATTTATAACTCGTGCTGACTAGGATACTTTACAATTACCAACAGTATTAGTGCCAAAAAAACAAAAAGGACATAGAAATTCATTATAAGAATTCTCAAGAAAGAACATTCTTATTCTACTAACCTTGTGCTTCTGTTGTTAGAAGAATTCTCTCTCTCTTAGACTTGAAAATTTCTTTAAATAACTGCTGAATATCTTCTTCCCAGTAAATCTCTGCTTTTACAGAGAAGAAAATATTCAGGAGTTACTTAAAATTTATTAAAATTCTATCGTAATTTCCATTTCTAGACGAAAAAAAANATGACGTTCAGTAATCCATTAGGATAATCGTATATCCTTCCAATGCTGATTTTCCATTTAATACATTTTAATACATTTGTCATCAAATATATATATATATATATATATACGTATATTTTTTCTCTTTTCTTAATTTAAAATATTCTTCTATAAACTTCAGAAGATTGATTTGATTCGAAGGAAACTTAAGTATATTTGTTACCACGGAAACCATCATTTAACAATAGGAGAAGGGATGCCAAAATGAAGCATCTTTCTTTTCAGTTTCTGGAAAGCTTCCAATCAAGTCAACCTTTCTCTCTCTATATTAGAAAATTGTGAAGATAAGTCACCGAACTCGTTCTAAAAATTAAAAAAAAAAAAAAATTAAATAAATAAAGCGATAAAACAGAAAAATTAATTTTTTCTTCCCCCTATATTACGATGTAGTACAACGAGTCACTTACACGTAATAAATTGTTTTTAATTACGTAAACTTTATAAATTAATTATAACGTAGATTATTTTTAATTACTAAAAATTAATTTTTTTTTATTATAATAATTATGCATACAATATATACAGTATGAGCACTAAATTCGTTTAAACGTAGCGAGTTTCTAACGTTATTTGGATGTAACGTTTTTGTAATCTTCCTAATGTTTTTTGCCATTTTAATTCTTTTTCTTTCTTTCCATCCCTTTTTTTTTTCTTAAATTATACATTGAATTTTAAAATTTTCTACAGAACCATTGGTTTGATCTCGTTTGAAAATATAATTTACAGCCATCATTTGATAAATGGACAGCCACATTTCAATGTCAAAATAGTTTTTATATAATGGACCAGATTTTTCTTTCCTGGTATCATAAAGAACGAAATCCTTGTCCAGTTTTTGAAAACTTAGGCGCTTCTTTCGTTTTATACTTTCAAATTTAATGTTTCCGAAAGATAAAAGAGGTTGAAGAGTAGAATACATCACACCAACTGTAACTACGTTTTTAAGCTCGAATAGATATTTTACTATATAAAAATCAGATACGACTAACCCTTAAATAAAACACTTATTTTCCATTCTAAATTCCGTATTATTCAATAAAAACTGTATAATATTTTTAAGTAAGAGAAACTTTTTTTTTTTTTTCAATATTTCCGAACGATTTATATTAAAGAAATCTCTTAAATCGGAATATTATTTTGTTAGTTTTAAGTCAGTTTATAGTGAAAATTTACTAGCACAGTAAAACTTCTTAATTTGGACGTCTTTATATCCTTGACGTTCTTCTAAATTGGACATTTTTAATTGGTACAGCAGGGCATTTATATACAGTTTCTTCATCCCCTCTATCCGGGAAACTTCTCTAAATTGGACACATTTATATGAAATTACTAGTGTCTAACTTAGAGAGGTTCTATTATATTATCTAAATACATTTTTTTTATTAATTATGCTTCATTCTAAATACACTCTTAACGTTTATACTTTTTTAATAAATTAATTATCATCCTACTTTCCTAAAAAATACGTTTTAAAAGTTATGATACGTCTTAAATTCGAAATTATATAATAATTTTAACATTAAAAAATCATATTATCTTGACATTAATTTATTTACAATAGAATATTGATAATAATTTTTTTAATTAAAATTCTTTAATCGCTTCTTTTATGTCGTAAATTTTCTATTAAAATGTAATTTATTTCATTTTATATTTTTACATAATTATAAAATAATTACGCTTAAAGATTTTATAACTAATTTATTAATAATGTTAAAGTTTTTTTTAACCTTTTTCTTTTTAATATAAAACTCAGACAGACTTCTTTTTATTTATATTGATTTTAAGAGCTGTATGTGATAAAATAATAAATATTCTTTTCCATTTTGGACATGTAGGTTATTCTATATAGCATTTTACGTGATATATAGCAATAAAAAACGTATTCCAGATGATCTACAGATCTTCAACCAACAGTCACGAAAGTATAACTACAGGTGTCTACATTTTGATATTGAAATAAAACTTTAAAAGGGAATAACAGGGTGTGGTTTGGTATTTATATAAAAAGAGATAACCCGTTTACGTCACTAAATTTATTTAAAAGGTTCCTATAAAAAAACAACCACTCTTCTCTTCATTTAATTATATTAAAGTGAAGCATTATTTTCAGGATTTAAATAATTTCTGTAATTCAGGTTTTACGTCTATACACTAGAGAGTTGATTTAATTTCATTTAAAAAAAATTAATTTTTTAAAAGCTTATAAACAAATAACTTGCCAATAGTCATTTTTAATTAAAATTTACAATTGTAAGAAGGATTCGAAGGTAGTTTTCAAGAGTTTCAAACAGCTTTCTTTGTGATAAACTAGGAAGTTTCTCTCAAGACGACAATATCTGTTGTTAAGGGAGTAACTTGGTCGATTAAAAGATGTGACAGGTGAATAATCACATAGAGGAATTTTATTCTAACCATTAGTTCTTCCTTTAATTAAGAGAAATGAGAAAATACATCTCTTCATTAAATCATTCTAGTGCCTCATGTAAATGAGACGATAAGCGAAGGAGATGGAAGGAATAATTATATAAATATATATTATTGAAAAATAGTATAATTAAACAGCTTTGAATTATTCTTTAATGGGATTAAGAAGCTTTAATCGTTAGAAATGGCGAAAACTTCATACTGGAGAACAAAAGTTTGCTTAAATTAGAATCATTTTCTGAAAATTAAATCATTAATTTCAGCAGTGAAAAGAATTTTTTTTTTATAAAACACATGCTTTACATACCATCTTCAATTTTTATTTTAATTAATTTTTAATTCATAATCACTTTCATTAAATATTTTATTTAAAAATTACGAAAGAAATATAAATAACTATCATTTTTTCTTGTTATTTAATTATTCAATTAATAAGCATAATAACAAAAATATTTCTCATTCAAAAATAAGGTAAAATAATCTGTTTTTAAGGCTATAGAAATCATTATATATATATTTTTTTATTTTGTTATAAAAATTACTAAATAATATAAGCAGGAAAATTTTCCTGTTAGTGCAAGTGATACACCCATTATTATTGTTTCATTTTGTCGAGTTACTCGGTGTTGACATAGAATAACGATTGACCTGAGGCGCAGACATATTGGATCTGTCTTATTTAGTTTGATTATTATTCTATCTAACTTGTACTTTAAGTAATTCAGTCTTTCTTCGATTATTAACTTAATTTTTATTAATAACTTCACGAAAAAAATTAGCGCTAAATATATGCAACTTCATGTATCTAGAAACATTAATTATTCATTTTAAATGATTAAAATTAATAAACAAAATAGAAAAAAAAATACATAAAAGAATGTAAACCGCAAATGAAGTGTTGCAGTGAAGACAGATTTACAGGAAACTTATTAGTTGAATACTTTCAATGTTGGGGGGGAAATACATTAATTTTTATTAATACTTAATATTTAAATTATTTTTTAAAATGTTTATTCGATTATTCAACCGCATTAAAAAAAAATAATTCTCCTACACGTGTAACAAAATAAAGAAAAGGTATTCAGAAAGCTCTTTTCGTGTTTTGCCATCGTAGAAAGTCCAACAATGTCTTAATGGGTTGTTAAAAAATTTTATTTTGCCAACATCTCTTTCATATCTTCAGATTTTTACCATCCATCAAACCTGGACCAATCACAAAGAACCAATTGGTTTTTACGACAAAAGCCTCTTTGTGATTCCTTAGAAATAAAAACATTGTAACTTTGGTAATGACAGGTCATTTATATCTATTTTCCAGTCATAAGGCAAGCAGGAGGGAAAAAATCCTTTCTCTTTTTTCTTTGCATATGATCTACAAGTATAATGTTACGAAATACTTATAAAAATATATTCCATTAAATTTTAACGGTATTTACGTTTGTTTTTATTCATTTATTGCTTTTTTGTTGTTGTTGTTGTTTGAATGAATAACATCACAACTTCTAGAATAAAACAGTTAAATATTTTTATAATAATGATAAAATGTTGAAAGATATACTTTCTTATGTAAAAATTATACGACATAAGTATTAATACTATAATATTTAAATAGACCAATCAGAATTAAAAGCAAAATTTAAATTATCAAATAAAAACTAACAGTTTGGATATTTAAAATATTTTCACTTTAAGTTATCCAATCAGAAAAATGCATTCGTTTAAAATCATCCAATAAGAGAAGATAATTTTAAATCGTCCAATAAAAGAAGCGTACTAAATAATTTAAATTAGCCAATAAGCGTAAATTTTAATTTAAAATTAGCCAATAAGCGTAGTCAAACTTTTCATAATGTGATAGAAATAAATAATTATGTTTTCATTCATTTTTTTATATCCACTTAAGTAAATTTGTACATTAATTATAGTTGTAAAAGATTTAAAAAAAACACTGAATATAAGTCGAATATATTTAAAAATTAACATTAAAATAAAAGAAGTATCGTACAATATTTTTCTATTTCGTTTTAAAAGACAATACTCAAACGACACACTTGGGATACAATCTTGTCCGGGTATTTTTCTTTTTTGGACTGACTAATCGTCTTTAGGAAACAGAATAATTAATGATGTTTCTCCTGGGAAGAATATTTATAAATGGTTGTTTATACATTATGTAATTTGCTCCATCTTAAAAGAACATAAAAAGGTTTATTAAAAAATATCATTAGAGATTTATTTTATTTCAAATTTACTTCCTGAATATATAAAATATCATATAAATTGCAACAATTTTCAATTTTTAAATTAATTGTAAACTCTAAAGTTCGTGTAATTCAATAGAAACTTAATCTGCTTTTTAAAAATATAAACTTTCTTTCTATTATTAAGAATGTTTGTTTAAATAAAAAATTACAAAAACGTTCTTTTAAATTACATTCTTTATTATCCGAAATTAAATTTAAAAATCGAAAAATAATCGTGTGTTTTTTTTTTAATTTTTTAAATTTAAAAATTTTCAAATCGGATATTTAACTCTTATTGGTTAATTTAAAATAAAAGTGTTCCTATTGGTCACTTAAAATGAAATGTCTCTCTTTTATTGGATCGTTTAAAATGAAACGTTACGCTTATTGGATAATTTATTAATAACGTACAGCGCCACCATCAACAGCGCTACCTAGCGATAAAAATCGTTATTTATTTTAAAACTTTATTTAAGAAAAAATAAAATAAAATTTAAAATTAATAATTGTTTATTTTAATAAAACAAAATCGATTTTTAAGCCCATTGAATTTAAAATTTGACATTTTCTTTATTAATTTCTATTTTTAAGTCATGTTTAAGAAGCTGATGTAACAATACATTAGAAACATTCCAGAAAGTGTTTCTTATACAGAAACATCTATCGATCGTTCACTTGAGTGTCAGCTACATCCATCAAGAAGGGGACCCGAAGAGAGAGGTATCATTAACTGACACTCTAGTGACACTTTCTGAAAAATCTGCCCATTTTCGTTCCCCAATGTCAATTTACAACAGATTGTTAAAAATATCCTCTCCTGTACTCTGCTTATGTGTCAAGTCATTTATATACCCTACAGTATACTGTTAATAAATGTACAAATTAGAATATATCACCTGATATTATGATTTGAACTGAATTGTAACTTAATTCACTTGTTCAAGGAGTTGGGATGTGTTCATTTCTCTTAATCACTTATGTCTTGAGGCAGAGATTAATATGGGAATAGTTCATTTACCAATTGAATTTTTTTTTTTTTTTATATATATATAAAATCCCACTTTTTAGTAATAAAATTAGAACTTTTCTCCTCTTAAAAATAGTTTATGTTTCTAGTTAATTATCTTGTCTTAACACGTGTCAAAGCAATGTCCAAGTTTAATTATCGAAGGATTGATCACTGTATGATTTAAATCCGTGTAAGTTAATAAGGATAAACTTTACAAAACTTTATAAAGGCATTATGTTTTACAAGATGAATCATCATAATTAATAAAATTGTATCAGAAGCCTTTACGTAATAAGAATAGTTGATGTATCTCATTTTCAATTAGAAAAAAAAATAAATTTTAAAAAATTAGTAAAAATAATATGTAATTTTTAATATATTTTTTTAAACTTTAAACGTTATTAAAATTTATAAAAAAAATTTCAAGTAATTATATAAGATTGACGAATGTTATTTAATGAGGATTGTGCGACAGTATGGGTTAAAGAATAGAATTTGAGTGATTTAAATCTTGGAGCCCTTACAAAATCACTCAAGAATATAATTTTAAGATTTTTCTTTTCTTTCCGAAGTTCTTAAATAATAAAACAGCAAGAACATTAACTTTTAAAGGTTCTAGAAAACAGCTACTTAAACAAATGAAATCCTATCGTAGACTAAACATTCTTTTGGAGGTTATCCAGGATGATCACTTTAAAAATAATTTACATTCATAAATTAAAACAATCGAAAAAATAGACGAATGAACGAATTTTTTTTTTTTTTTTTGAAATGTCAAAATGTTAAGTTTAAGAAGAATGCGGAAGAAAGTCGAAGATAAAAATTATGGTCGAGAGGAGGAGACTTTTATGTTTCTTGGTGGTTAGAATAAATCATTCGTGCAATCAGTTCAAAATATTAGAAGAAAGACGAGCTTAGAAAGAAAAAAAAAAATCGGAACTTCCTTTAGTTTATTGACGTTCAATAACATGAATTGAAATGATGCTTATTTGAATACTTAAAATTTTAAAGTTTTCAATTTGAATAATACAGTTTCATGTATATCATTTATTTAAAATATGTATAGGACTATAATAAGTAATAAGATAGAGTTTATTCGGCATTTTAAAAATTATTATAAACAAAATTTGAATAACAAATTGTTTCTTACTTATATTTAGAACCTCTCAGAGGTCAAGAGAGTAACTTATCTTTTTAAGGCTTCCATGCATATTTAAAACAAAAAGTTAAATGGACTGTTAGTTTTATGTAAATTGACTTACCAAATGAGAATATTTTAGAGGGGCAAATCTTGGAGATAAATAATTTTTACACGAGTAGATTATAGAAATATTGCATCAAAATGTACAGTACTGTACTGTACATCCCATGGTCGAGGGTGTACGTTTACATACCTCAATCACGATCCCAGGGAAGGAAAAGTGCTCCGTTCTTTCCCTCATGGAATCTACTTATATCTTTACTTTTACTTAATTCATCTTCCCGCAAAGGTGTGTATGAAATAAGAATATGTTTTATAGTAAAGTACGATGCTATCGACTATTTTCTGATGACAATTTGAAGAGTTTGTTTTGAAGATTATAAAACTGTCAATTTGATTTGTTGTTTTCTATGAGAATTAAAAGTTATATCCTGATCTACTTCTGCATTATTGCAAAATTAAACAAATTTTAAGAGTTATTCTACGAATAACTCTTAAAATTCGATTTTTATGAATGCGATATTATCGAATTTCAGATGATGTTTATTTCCCTTGGCATTTTATGAACATCGTTTCTCAAAACTTATTAGAAAATGCCCTTTACTGAAAAACTTTCAACGATTTTCCTTAACATATCAAAGCGAAAATAGTAATTACTTTATACTCGATTTTCCTCAATTTGGATTACTTCCAATGAAGAAATCCACATTTTCTTCAATTTCAGCGGGGTCTTTTATCGTTTAAATTTAGAATAACTCTAAACAGAATTAATACGTCATGTAAACAGATTATTTTTCGTTATATACAAGTTCTAATGATATTTAAAGCTAATGATAATTATAAAATTTTCACCTTAAACAATTGTTTGGAACTTTTCTAAAGATAAATTATGATAAATAAAGCTTATATTATTTTGTAAAAAGAATTAACTTATCATAAATACACAAAATACTTTAATTATGGAACATTTTTAAGTACAGTACATAGTTTATATTTAGAATATACATTCTATAGGGAGGAAATGTATGTTAGATATACATAAATTTATAGAATGTTAAAGTTCATAAGGTCTAGATTTAGATTATTACAGGCTGTTTTTCGATCAAATATTAATAAATTTAAACTGTGAGGCCTTTATGGCCTTTTAAACTAATCGTAGTGTGAGGCCCTTAAGCTATAGCTTCTTCGACTATGTGTAAAAATAACACTTAGAAACGACACAGAAACATTATTCTATAGAGGAAACACTTTATATATTTAGAATATGTTTACAAAATACTGTTTTATACTTCCTCCTCATTCGCTAAAATAAGAAAATTCTTACAAAATATATACTTAAAATTGCCAAAAAGTTTATTATTTCTGTTTTTATTCTATTTTAGCTATTTTACTAATGCAATATATATATAAATTAATGAATTTTTCTATTAAAATTAATCATTTTTTCTCGTTATCTAAAAAAAATTTAAATATAATTTACATGGCTGTTTCTACATTTAATAAAANTCCTATAAAAAAATAACCACTCTTCTCTTCATTTAATTATATTAAAGTGAAGCATTATTTTCAGGATTTAAATAATTTCTGTAATTCAGGTTTTACGTCTATACACTAGAGAGTTGATTTAATTTCATTTAAAAAAAATTAATTTTTTAAAAGCTTATAAACAAATAACTTGCCAATAGTCATTTTTAATTAAAATTTACAATTGTAAGAAGGATTCGAAGGTAGTTTTCAAGAGTTTCAAACAGCTTTCTTTGTGATAAACTAGGAAGTTTCTCTCAAGACGACAATATCTGTTGTTAAGGGAGTAACTTGGTCGATTAAAAGATGTGACAGGTGAATAATCACATAGAGGAATTTTATTCTAACCATTAGTTCTTCCTTTAATTAAGAGAAATGAGAAAATACATCTCTTCATTAAATCATTCTAGTGCCTCATGTAAATGAGACGATAAGCGAAGGAGATGGAAGGAATAATTATATAAATATATATTATTGAAAAATAGTATAATTAAACAGCTTTGAATTATTCTTTAATGGGATTAAGAAGCTTTAATCGTTAGAAATGGCGAAAACTTCATACTGGAGAACAAAAGTTTGCTTAAATTAGAATCATTTTCTGAAAATTAAATCATTAATTTCAGCAGTGAAAAGAATTTTTTTTTTTATAAAACACATGCTTTACATACCATCTTCAATTTTTATTTTAATTAATTTTGATAAATTTATATATGAAAAAATAATTTCTAAATGAGGCTTCCGCTATAGTTTTTTAGAGACATTATACAGAAAGATATCAGTAATAAACAGTGAAATGAGGTCTTTAAGAAGGCGAGGCCTCTGACCCTCGGCTCTATATATATTTCTATAATAATTAATGCAATTTAAGACAATGAAAGATCACATTTTAGTTACTTTGTCTTATGGAAAACAAAAAAGAAAGCGAAGATCTATGAAAATTTTTTAAACAATACTTAAAATGTAGCATTTAAGTTTACCTTATTTACTGTTCTCCTTTTAGTACTTACAGTAAAAATATTGATACATTATGTAAAATGTATTAAATATAAAACACTGGCACAGCCAAAGTGAGACTAAGGCCCATTAATCCTTACCAAAAAAGAGAATAATAACATTTAAATTTCTTCGTCAGTTTTAATTTAAATACAATACTGATACAAATTTCTTTGTTATTTAAATGTAAATTCATTTGTATTCATCTACCAGACTTAATTCTTAGTTAAATCACTTCCTTGTTATTATTAAAATAAAAGTAATTATATAATTTGTACTTAAAGTCTCCCTTATACTGTATACATATTTGACAAACTTTCTTGAGTTAATAAAGCATATAGAATGGAAATTAAGTTTATTCTATGTCTAAGTTATACTAAGTCTTCATTAGATTATATTTAATATGATAGGAATTAAAATAAAAGAATAAACTTTAAGAATTTAATGTGAAATTTATTAAAATTAAATTTTACTCATTAGAAGAAGGAGGGGAAAAAAAGAAGTGAGAAAAGTTAATTTTCATAAATTGTGACAATGCGATAATGAAACAAATTAAAATAGTTAACAGGCTCTTTTAATAAAATTAACAATAATTATTATTTAATTGACAATTTTTTATTTTATTTTTATATTTAACGTTGCCGTTTCCATAGTTTCTGGAGAAGAACGTAATAAGTTTTTAATTTAATTAACATTATTTTTCACAAATCGAATTCTTTGAGAGATTATCTATTACATCTCGAATTGAAAATTCTAAAGAATAAATTGATTCGACATTTTTAAATTCTTTCGATTGAAACTATTTTAATTAATACTTATACTTTTATTATAGTGTTTGATAGGTATTTATAAATATCAAATAATTACTTTTCAATGAATTTAAGCTGTAAATAATAACAAATTCTCTTCTCTTACCTTTCATTTACACATTATTTATCATTAGAAATAATAAATTATATATTTTTCTAATAGTTACACAATACTAGAACAATATAGAATTTAAAAGAGATGAGAAGGGCCTCAGCTAGTTACAAATGTGGGGCCCCATCACTGTCCAAAAGACAAAAATATGAAAAGAAACTTTAATTTCTATCACTTTCGCAACATATTTTTTACATAAAGTGTTAAATTTGGGGAGTATTTTTATGTCTAATGCCTAAAAGGTCCTATTGGGTCGTCTCTGTTTGCACCTGATTATGTTTTGTATAAGTTACTCGAATTATGTTGGATAAGAAGCATTTGTTATCATAAATCATTAAAGAATTCAAATTCATGACTGCAGTCTTTAGCATAAATAATTTGATTACAATTATTTACGCTTAGCAACTCCTATAAAGGGGAACTATACTTGTAAACCATAATAAACTACATAGCACTCCCGGGGCCACTTTAATGCGTGGGTATCCTCAGCCATGATTGGGGGTCTCGCCTTTTAAAGGCTTCATTTCACTTGTCATGACTAATATTTCTGTTCTATAGGTCTATTCTTATCTTTTAAATAAACTGATGCCTCAAGTGTTTAAAATGGCCTTTGTACACTGTTAGTACTTGGAACGGAAATCAGATTTAGTATTATTATTGTCCTTTAACACAAATTCTACATAGGTATATAAAAAAAACACGGATTATGGAAAGTTTGTATCAAATGTTTTTGATATCTTTTCGAAACGAAACGAAGAAATTATGAAAAATTGCTAACTTATGATTTATTCTGTAAATATCCTTCAATACAAAAACACAATGATTTCACATCACAATAAATCACAATATTAAATAATCGTCGTGTATATAGAAATTCATTATCTATTTATACCGTGAATTTTATTGGATTAATGAGTTGTTACACGATAGAGTTCAATTTTCTCCATTCCAGTTGGCATCATCATTAAAAATGACTAAAGATAAGACTGGATCGAACTCGGATTCCTTGTGATGGTTGAAGAATATGTTTGTTTTGTCTGTCTGATATGCTGTATATCAAAAACCGGAATATAAACTAAATTAAATGTACCAATCGATGTCATATAATTAATTTAATTTATATTCCGGTTTATATCTGCTTACTACTAAGTTATATAGGAAGTTTAACATAAATTGTAAATGCCTTTATCTAGTTTGCATTAGAAATTATTGAAATTACTCATGCTTAAATTGCAAGTAAGTGTAAAGGGTATTCAAATAATCAAAGTGTAATAAGAAAAATGCACTTTGATTAAAATAAATTAAAATTTGAAACGATTGGTCCGTTCAAGATTTATTTCACAGGACTTTTATTAATAAATCCATTTGATCGGTCCAAAATAAATTCGCCATTGCAACTTCTTAGAGTATAGTAATGATATAATCGATAAAGAAACAAAAGTAACAAAGTAGATAAAAAAAAAGTACGTCATCTTGTCATCTAAACTCCTGAAGATCCTGCGAATTGTCATTTGGATGCTGTCAAGAAGAATTAGAGGTTCTGACATCATTCTTTAACGACTTTGTCACTTATTCGTTAACAATTGTCAATTTGATATATCACTTAAAGAAATTTCATAAGCATTCAAGAAACGAATTTTTCGTGCTTAGTCCAAATCAATTATACACTCACAACCATACTTAGCCACAAATGAATGGAGCGCCAGCCGCAGTTAACATGATCACTATGTCTGTTGTGGAGCCCTACCCACAATGGGATCAACTATAATGGGTAAAAAAATAGTAGGCGATGACTAAACACTAAACAAAATTATAAAATGGTAACTGTTTATTTTTGACTATTTTTTCTTGTAAAAATAGAAGAATCTTTTTCGATATCCATTTACACCTGATCGCACACGTTGAGTTTGGGTTCGACCACAATCCAGTGTTTTTCAATCTCACCTTGGCATGGGTTTGGAGGCCTACAATGTGTGCAGCTTAGTTAAGAAGAAGGAAGCCTTGAAACTCTCTGAAATGACTGGGTCCTCCAAAGTAGCAACTGGTACTTGCTCTGGAGGACCTGGATTCGAAAAAAAATATGTACTACAAAGTGGCCATGATATATTAAACTATTCTTTATCGAGAGATACGATGGTATAGAAATCACCCCAGAGCAAAATCTTCGTTACGTCACTACCTGAGACACCTCGCTTTACTCAGGAAAACCTTAAGAGGGGATAGTGCAGCTGCACCCTGAGAACTCCTAAATCTGCTCGTGTCCATTACTCTATCAGGCATTCATACCTAGGTAATTTGAAGAAAGAGAAATTTATGTGTTGCAGAAAAGCTTTCTATTATTCTTATTTTACTCATTATCTCAAAATGATTAAACTTTAATACTTCTTATCTGCTTCAATTGATCAATGTTAATTCAAAGAACTGATCAAATGATCAATATTTATTGTCTAAAAATAATTTCTATTTCAACTAAATGTTTTAGCAACCAAAGGTGTTTAGTAATGATTTTAGGTAATTACTAAAATCATTACTAAAGTAAAGTATCGTACTGTAAAAACGACTCAATAATTTCTTGTTCTATAGGATTCATGTCCTAAGAATTGGGCGACCAGTGACGACTTTTTATGTCTCCAACAACTTATTGGAGATTAAGTGATGCGCTATTGCATAATTTAATTTACCGGGTGAAAACAAAGCTAAAACATTGCACGTAATGGGAAACCAGCCATTAATAAGCAATGTACTCAATGGCTTGAACTTTCGTTGGAGCTGAAAAATATTTAAGTTCCTGGAAAATTTTTAATAAGATTGATATGCAATCAATACATTGTAAACTATAGCCATTAGATATAAAATTTTAGGCCAATAAGCCTCCTCATAAAAGTTTATGGTAGAATCAGTGCCGTAGATACAGGGACTATGTTTCTAAGCTCCCTAAAAATAGCTCCTAGCTTAGTACAGCAGTGTCCATATGCAGCATACTAGTATATAACGTATACTTTCGCATTCATCGAATAAACTTAGACTACTTTTAATTTTTTACACGTGAACTGTAACTAATAGTACTGGCTGAGAGGAAAAAAAATACCAGTCATTTGTCACAACTTTGTTCTTTTTGTGTTGTGTTTACATCGTAATTTTTTATTGCACATCCAATTGCATTATCAAATAATGTACTGTACATCTATTTTTAACAGATTAAATTAATAAGCATCCACATCAAACTTGGAAACGCAGAAAAATTAATAAGATGAAGCTGTTCAGTTTTGCTAATCCGGGTCTATTTATAGGCCTATACAACTTTTATCTTTGTCTCCATGTATTATTCTAACCTCCCAAAAATTTATTTCTGGCTAAAGAATTGGGTAAAACCAGCTGTGCTTGACTTTTACAGCATCTGCATGATTTCAGGACTTTAAATGATATTTTTTTTCTCCTGTTTTTTGCTGTGGATATTTTTTCAGTTCTTTAACACCCGCATATGAAGCAGCCATTGTTCCATAGGTGCAACTTAGTAATTGCAATTTAAAATAATCATCATAGCCTATAACCTGTCCCATCGAATAACCTTCTCTCCTTTCAAATTGTCTTTTAAATAGA
Source organism: Centruroides sculpturatus (assembly GCF_000671375.1). Taxonomy (NCBI): domain Eukaryota; kingdom Metazoa; phylum Arthropoda; class Arachnida; order Scorpiones; family Buthidae; genus Centruroides; species Centruroides sculpturatus. The sequence continues at coordinate 88,728 of NW_019385885.1, read as the reverse complement.
TATCCCGTGATAGTAATATGCACGAAAATACTGTAATTTCTAAGTAGAACTTTTTTTACCATATAAAAAAAAAGCCAGCAACGAAGTTGCTTAACTTTTCCAGCAATGTTTAAAACTGCGTGTGGCATCATCTGTTATAATATTTTATTTAAAACAACTTTCCCTCTCTTATTTGTAACAGAGCGAAAAAAAGTAAAAAAAAAAACTCTTCTAGAATTATTAAATATTTTCTTTGTTTATCCATAATATAAGAAAATTTTATTATTTATTCTAAACACAAACAAATTATTTTTAGTACTGTATCAATGTCAATGCACCATGATAATATATACAGATAAACAATTGTTTTTTGTTTTAAATTAGACAAAATTACTTAATATTTTTTATTCATATAAAAAACTTACATTACAGAAAATTTTGTATCTATCAGGAAAACCCACAAGCACAACCTTCCTGAAATAAATACATAACTAAGTTGTTATATTCCAATGAATATTTTTTTTTCTTTCTGTTTAATTTTCTTAAATTACAAATTGACTATAAAAAGTTGAAATTTGTGCATATTTAATAACAATGTGTACAAAAATTGTTCAATTTTAATCATAAATTATTACATACAAATGCTTTATTTATTTTTTCTTTTTTAAATCAGCATGCCAACGATTATATATATATATATATGTAGATATAGTATAATCAATAGTATAATGAAAAATTGAAAATTAGAAAATTTTAAAAATTGTATATATCGAAAACAGTACAGTTATGCTGTGGTACACCCGATTCAAATTTAAAGTGATTATAAAATGGATAAAAGTTTGTTTTTTTTTTCTTCCCTAATAATATAACTACACAACACTTTGCACATACACCAAGTTCTATATAAGTTCTGCAGAATTGGTATCTTGTATACATGTAGTGTTACAGAATCCTGTTACAACTGACTAGATGTTAGTGTTTTAAACAAGTTGAAAAATTAAAACATCTATTCACTAAGACTTCTGTTACATTGCTAACATATGAAACTCATTTTTGCAACTGAAAAGCAAAAACATTGTTTTTTTTTATTATATGTTTTTTTTATCACAGCCGTAAAAAATTCTGAATAATTTTTCAATTAAAATTAAATAGGAATAATATCTTTTTACACAAAAAAAAATGTATTTTGTAAATTAATATTTTGTTAATAATCCCCAGAAAAAAATTTAAAAACTTCATTTTGTTTTAGACTAGTAAAAAAATGGCACAAAATGCCATCTAATTATTATTATTATTATTATTTTTTTTTTTTTGCTAAAATTAATTATTTTTCTATATTTTACTTATTTTGTTTTCTTTGTTTATTAGTATTATTTTTATTTTGTACATTTATATGGAGCATTTTAAAAAATTAATACACAACTCAGCTTAAAAAGTGTGTACTCAAAACACTAAGTACATAATATATATATCAATATATATATATATATACACACGTTATAAGAATTGCTCCCTCTTCTTTCGTCGTTCTTGGTCCGAGATTATGAAATGCATTGCAATTAGCAAATGAAAATAAAAACTTTCATTCTTTTTATAGAAAAAAAAATAAAAACAAAAAAAATATGTCAACAGAACTTAATCTGTATGAAAAGTTTAAAATTTTATGTAAAGACGAAATCATTCTCTTTCTGAATTAATGCAGAAAGGCTTGGAACAGAAATCAACCTGAGATAAAACCACCAAACAGACTGGGTCTGTCTTCGTTAACTTTGATGAAGATGCTAAATGTCATCCACTTTCCACTCAACACTATGTTCCACTTGTGTTAATTTTTACTTTTACTTTTTAACTTTGTTATAGTCTAGAACTGGATTCCCCTGGTGAATTAGCACTGTGAGCATTCCTATAATTCATATATGAAAAAAATTATTTTAATTTGATTCTAATTATAACTAATTATTATAAGTTTTAATTAAAATATTTTTAATTTTTATAACAATTATAATATAGTTTTTTCTGAAAATATCTTTCATTTCTTTGTATTTTCAGTTTAATATCATATTAATTAATATAATTTTTAAGGTTTATAAACATTTAAGCTTAAAAGAAGGAAAACTAAAATATTTATATTATGATTTTTTCACACATAATAATATTTAATAATCGCACATGTTAAAATAATATTTTGCTTATAGAATTTTTAACATTAGCATTGAAAAATAAAGTAAAACTTTGGAAATGATAATGATTAAAATTGTCATAGCTTTAACCAAGACCAAGAAAATCAAATTTCTTGGTCATGTACTATAACACAACCCTTTACAGAAATTTCTCCTGATGAAAAAAATGGAAGATAGAAGAAGAACATGAGAAAGGAAAAGAATTAGTTTTATAATGTAAAAAAGACTAATCTTGTCTTTTCCACTTGTGCAAAACTGCTGAATGTAGAAATTTATAATTTATATTTTCATTTAGGGGATTTACAAATGTAATAAAAGTGTTTTTCTCTGCAAAGTTGGTTTGCTTTACCTTTTTTTAACTTAACTTTTATTTCATTATTGATGTAATGTTTTAGAATTTTGAAGTTATATACCCTCAAGTCCGTAAGTCAGAAAGGAAAGAAAAATTGATTTTTGTGTATTTTTCTAGAATACAATTAAGTAAGAATTGGATAATTTATCTGACTCCATTGTTTTAAATAGTTATTTTGAAAAATTTATAACTTGAAACAGTAGTCAGCCTCCTTGATTAATAGAATACAGTTAGGTCTCACTTTAAGGAAGGATATATGCAGTTTTGTGTTTTTACAGATAGGAAATGGTTAGATTAATTCTTGGATGCACACAAATAATTCCAACAATTTATGCACATGCTGACTATTTTTATTATGAAATTTGTGCAACAATAGTAATGATATAAAAATTAAAAGTAATTTTCTACAATCTATGTACGAGAAAAAATTATCAAGATGAAATGAAAATAGGTTTTAATGCAGAATTCATCTATACAGTTTGCAAATTTTATGATGGGTGCAGCTACACTTGATTTTTACATCATCTTTGACTTATAGACATAATATGCAAATATAACTTCCCACATGCATCTAAAAAGGAACTCCATTAGTCTGATGTATCATATGTTAATATGCTACCAATTTCTACACAACAATTTAAATAAAAATAATGTTAAATTTGGTTTTGTGTATATATGGGCTGTGCTGTGCTGTGCTGTGCTGATTAATGAGGCAGAGAGGCAACTGCCTTAGGTACCACATTGATAGGGATACTAAAAAAGAATCATGATGTTTATAGAAATAAGTACATTGTCAATGTTCTTACATTTGGCTGAGGCACCAAAATTATTTGGAATAATCCTGTGTATACAGTTGTGTAAAAGTAAAACTGAAACTAAAACTTTTGGCACTACATAACAACCTAAACTGGAGACCATTTCAATACATTACATTTTGTTACAATACAATTTGTAATTTTTAAGCATTTTTATGTTAACTGTAAATGTTTACATAAGGGTCTAGGCATCCAACAGGAACTACTTGGGGCAGAGCTCAAATTTATGTAGAATTTCATGTTATGTAGTACCTACTTATAAACCACTCCCACAACACAAGAACCATACATCAAAAGCATTTATTATAATACATTAAAATAAATATTTCAAATAAATAACTTAAAAAGCTACTTTATTGACACTCACTAATTTACATTAACAGTTTCTTGATACTTTTGGGCATTGGAGATACACTTTTAGTGCAGAATTCACTTTTATATCTCTTGATCAATCTGGCTTGATTAGCTGACAATACCCAAAAAGCTGATATAGGTTAGTGAGCTCCAATATAGCATATTTGTAAATTATTAATTTCTAATATAAACCCATCAAATATATATTTTTTAATAGCTTGTTAGCTATTAACTAAACTTGCAATATATGCACATATTAGAAATTATAAATTGTAGTTATTTCATCTTTTTATTTATAAACTGAAGATAGTATGACTTTTTATTTTTAACAACATTAAATGTCAAAATTTTGCAAAAAACACTTTCTTGGTCCGAGATTATGAAATGCATTGCAATTAGCAAATGAAAATAAAAACTTTCATTCTTTTTATAGAAAAAAAAATAAAAACAAAAAAAATATGTCAACAGAACTTAATCTGTATGAAAAGTTTAAAATTTTATGTAAAGACGAAATCATTCTCTTTCTGAATTAATGCAGAAAGGCTTGGAACAGAAATCAACCTGAGATAAAACCACCAAACAGACTGGGTCTGTCTTCGTTAACTTTGATGAAGATGCTAAATGTCATCCACTTTCCACTCAACACTATGTTCCACTTGTGTTAATTTTTACTTTTACTTTTTAACTTTGTTATAGTCTAGAACTGGATTCCCCTGGTGAATTAGCACTGTGAGCATTCCTATAATTCATATAAGAAAAAATTATTTTAATNAAAGGTTAAGGGGGAGATGGAAGGAAGAGAGTGATCCAGGAAACAAGAAAGAAGAAAATGCAGTAAAAGAAAATATAAGAGGACAAATGATAGAAGGATAAATCTAGATGGAGAGGCTTCATCCAACTAACCCAGCAGTAGAATGCTGAAAACTAAGATTACATAAGATTAGATTAGATTAGATTATAATTTGTAATTTAATATCATTAATTCAATTTAATATCATTGTATATAATTTTTTGTTTTCAATTTAATGTTATGAAAACATATTAAAAAACAAAAAAGAAATTAAGAAAAATCTACAGATTTGTTTATAGTGACAAATTATCACAGTAATGATAAATTTTCATATATTTTTACTTTATTTTTAAAAGAAACTGGTTAATTCTTTGAAAATGCACTATTTTAATTTATATAATCAAAGTCTGATTCAAATTTAACCCTCAAAAAAATTTTGTATTAAGTGAAATTGTCTTTTTTATAAATTTTAATTCACTTTTAAAATAAAAATATATATTTGTCAATTTTGAATATTTTGTAAATTTTTAATTTTAATTTTAAGATTGATTGAATTTTGTTGGTTATGTCAGACCTAATTAACTGGTAGTTAAAAAAAAATTTAAAAATTAATGGAACTTATGGAAGAAGCCAGATTGATTTTAAAGACTAACTTTAAGGATTGGGATTTGAATACAGATATTTAATATTGGATCACTCACTGACAGTGGGAAAGATGATGGAGGTAATGATGGAGAAAAAAATTGGCAGTTTTGGTCTAAGTGAAACAAAGAAAAAAAGGAAAAAGAAGAAAGTAGATAGTTAATAAATAAAAAAAAATTGGATGTAAAAATGGCATAAGCATTCTGGACAGATTTGTAGGAAAGTGTTATGTGACAAGAGAATGTGAAAAATAGAAGACATGGAAGTAGAAACAAATATAATAGATCAAAATGGAAAGAAAGTAATGTAAAGGAAGATAAAGACGTAAAACAATTATAGATTTTGGAGCATTATTCAATCCAAATGTAAAAGGGAAAAAAAGTGAAAAAATGTAGAGTACAAAAAAAATGATCTAAAGTGGAAGGAAATGGAAAATGTATTGTAAAGTTTAGCTTTTTGTGAACACTCAGTGCTGTGTGGTGCTCTGCTACTTTTTTTACATAGACTGCATCACTTACACACACAAATATATATATATTTTTGTGTGTAATATGTAATGTACATACATATACATACATATATATATAATATAATATATGGGGGTGCAAAAGTAGGTATACAATTGTTATTATGAAAAAAACATACAGAGAGAAAATAAGAAGAAAAAACATTTATTTTTATGTACAAATTAAATCACAAATAAGGAATATGAACTAATAAAGATAATAAAAATAATAATAATGAACACCAAACATTTGTATTTCTCAGATTCTCAACTGTATAACTACTTTTGCACCCCTCCTGTATATGTAAATTGATCAACCAACTGCATCTGTCATACCCTCAGATCAGAAAAACATCCCCTTGAGAATGATATTTCCTGAAAGAAATGGATAGAAACACCGAAAGTTTAGTTCAGAGGCCACAGCAATGCAAAACTAACTTTACAGTATTAGAAAAAAAATAAAAAAAAAAAACACCAAGAGTAAAATAAGAGTAGAGATAATCAGGCAGTAAGAATAAGAGGAACACAATGATTGCACAGAATTATTAGTGCAGCATAGAAGGAGTAAAAATGCTAGAAGTCTGGACAAAAGAAATGATTGTACCTATATTCAGTAAAGAAAGATAAAATAAAGTATAATTAAAGATAAGTTTGTTATATCAATATGCAAAACCTGTTAGAAGTAATCTATAATTATTGCTTATTCTTTTTTTAAAACTGAATAAGTGTTAAAATAATAATAAATTTATGGAAGGTAAGTTTAGGGAAACAACATAATTCATACAAAAAAGATCAATAGTAGATTTAATATTTCTGTAAGGTTATATAAATTATAAGGGTAAGTTTAATAAAAACTTTGTAATGATGTTCTTATATAAGGAGATCTTACAGCAGAAACAATATGTAAATGGAAGGCTATGAACAAGTTTGAAATGGTAATAGAATCGATAAAGAGCTGATGATAATATCTAAAGAAAAAGATAGTAGTGATATTAAAATAAAAATTAGTGGCAAGACCTAAGAAAAGTGGATAAATTTAAGTTTCTAGGAAGGGTTTTGAGAAAGGAAGAATTAAGAAAAAAATACCAGAATTGAGAGATATTTTACATAGAAATTGAGAAGTACCTTAAGGATATGCTATGGAAAAGTAAAGTACCCATTAAGTGCAAGAGAATATTGTATGAAAGATATGTACTTACAATAACATATAGTGCAGAGCTTGGACTGTAAAGAAATGGGTAAAAAATAGGTTATGGAAATGAAGTTTCTGAGAAGTGCACAATAGGAGTAACAAAAAAAGAAAGAAAAAATAAGACAAGGTTAGAAATGAAAAAGCACAAAACAAAATAATAATGAAAGTAATAGAAGATATTATTGAAAACAAAAGGATGATATATTTTGGTCATGTTAAAAGGATGGAGAAGGAAAGAATACCATGAGTGATCATGGAAAGAGAGATACATGAAAAAAGATCAAGGAAAAGGTTAAGGGGGAGATGGAAGGAAGAGAGTGATCCAGGAAACAAGAAAGAAGAAAATGCAGTAAAAGAAAATATAAGAGGACAAATGATAGAAGGATAAATCTAGATGGAGAGGCTTCATCCAACTAACCCAGCAGTAGAATGCTGAAAACTAAGATTACATAAGATTAGATTAGATTAGATTATAATTTGTAATTTAATATCATTAATTCAATTTAATATCATTGTATATAATTTTTTGTTTTCAATTTAATGTTATGAAAACATATTAAAAAACAAAAAAGAAATTAAGAAAAATCTACAGATTTGTTTATAGTGACAAATTATCACAGTAATGATAAATTTTCATTACTAAGTAATTTATAAAATAAAAGAAAGTTGATTTTTCATAAATAAAAAATACAAAAATGTAATTGAAATATAATATTTAAATGAAAGATTAAAATATTTCTTACCTTGTATCCACACATGTCTGGCAAGCCAAATTATTATTCAGATATTGGATACTTGATTGAGAATTTAATTCTGTATTGCAGATGCTACAATTGAAACAGTCACTATGGTAAGGTAACAGCACAGTATCCACAACAATTACTTCTCCAAAACCTGTAATGATATTTTATATTATACACTTCTTAAATTTAACAATTAAATTCATTAAATTAAGTAAATGTATTAATGTAATTATGTAAGGCTTTCCTAAAATTATAAAGAAAATGCTGTGTACTATATATTTTTGTTTACTGTATTTTATGGCACATAAGGTGCAACTTTTATCCAGAAAAAAGGCTCAAAAATCATTCTGAATCTTATTATGAGAAGCTGTAATCACAGGCTAATCAATTCCACAAATGGATTTCAGTAGGATTGGATTGGATTGATTAAATAAAGCAACACAACATGTGGACACTCAGTGAAAGGAAGTGCCTCTTAGGGTGTTTCAACAGGAAACTGGCCCCTATTTAGATGTTAAAAATATGAAGAATATGAAAAAAACTTGAAAAATTCCACATGACTAGTCCACTGGTGTGGCACAAACCTGTAACCAACTACCAGTGTTTAGTGATTTTATCCACTTGGCCGGGGTGAACCTTTAGTAGATAACCTCCATCTAGCCCTGGAATTCTCAACCTTTTTTATGTATTGACTGCTTTTAAGAAAAATGTTTTTCCATCAACTCCCTTCAATATTATATACATGTTATACAATATTATATTATATATAAATACACATGGTATATGCAACAGTCTTGTACATAATTTTTTAAAGGCATCTTCCTACATTTATTTGAGAGGGGAAAAAATGTGTAAAATTTTTATTTTTAAATAAATTTCTTATATTTCCCTTCAAACTTTCATAGTTTGAAGTTTCGATAACTTTGATATGCTTGAAAACTTTGAAACATATATTTCCCTTCAAACTTCAAACCCTAAGGGGTCAATACCAACTCCATTGGGAAATCTGATCTAGTCAAACTCTTGAATAAAAATGTTATTGTTTAATTAAACATATTATTGTTATATTTTTAACTGGAATACAGTGAAAAATTTTTAGGATGAAAGACAAAGGTTTGAGATAGCTTAAATGCATTAAATGCTTTTCCTAAATATTCTGTGCTGAAATAGGGGTGTCTTACTTGCCATGGAATATAGTAAATATAATTCTTACTTAAATACATTGGAAAACTTTATTTAACATTTTAATAAAACTTAAAATTAATTTTAAATGATTTACCAAGTTCTTTACTACAGACACCACATAATTCATTTGGTTTTGGTTGTTGATTTTCACTCATCTCTCTAGAATCTGGAGGTTGTATTTGTTCATAATTCCAAGAATATCCTGATGCAGAATTACCATCACTGTCTTCACTTGAGTCTGACACTGGTGAAATAACATAATGTACAGTCTGAATTTCACTTGGACTGGAACTGTTAATTTCTTCACTAATTGGGGAATTTTTACTTGAAGGCTTAGGAGGGGGAACAGGTGGATATTTATGAGGAGAATCGAATGAAAGTGGAGGCAATGAACTTCTGTCTCCTATAGATTTTTCAGGAGAATTTGTTTCACTTTTATTTCCACTATTTTCTTTATGCCATGGTGATGTATCATAAATGGAACCTTCAAGTATTGGCATTGATAGCCGCTTTGTTTGAGTCTTCTGAAAATCAACAAACAAGTATTTAGAATAAAAATTATAAATATTTAAATAATATTTTTACAAAAGAATGTAATTCTTTACTTCATTTTGTCGAATCCATTCACCTTCTTGAATTATTTTAGCTTTAGGAGCTGCACCTAAAGAAAGTAATAAATGCTGCCTTTTCATGGGTTGTGGAATACCAGATTCTTTATCCCCTATTAAAATATTTTAAATATGTCAAACAATATAAATAATACAGTTCTAAGTTGTAATGTTTATTAATTTGATATTTACACATGTTAAACTAATAAAAAATAATATGAAAAATTATTAGACATCTTATAGAAAAATTTTATTTCAATAATAATTTAATTAGACTTAAAGCAATTAGAATAAGGAATATTTCTTCCTTAAATAAATTAATCATCATTTTAACTTAATACATGGATTTAACCAACATTTGTTATGAATTTAATAACAAATGGCAGAGAATGAAGAATTTTGACATAAATTAAGTTTTTACTTTTTATAATTTTGCTTTTAATATTTGTTTTCCATTATTTAACTATTTGCTACTGAATAAAGTTTGTATAATTTTAATGTAATATTTGTTGGAAAAAAATATAATTGTTTTTTATTAAATAATGAATAAGAAAATATGAAATAGAAATGGAACAATACATGAGTAAAGATAACAATTATATATCACTGCAAACACATAAAACCTTTATTTTGATACAACACAAGACAAAAAAAGTTTGTTTAATCTAAGTAGTTTGAAAGGGAGTGAACAGCTGCAAAAGTATGAAAGAAATGGGATAGATACAATCATAAAATTTAATTTTAAAAAATATATGATTAAATATCTACATTAAAAGACAAAATCATAATCTATCATTATATGGCACTAAAATTAATTTCTGATATCAAACTATGAGTTAACTATTTTTAACTACAGAAAAACTTGAAGCATTAAAAGTTATTTTTCATACATCATGAAATCAAATAATGTATAATTTCAAATAACAGATTTCTGTAAAATAATTTTTGAATAAACAGTTATACCATTTTTGACAATATTATTTTTTTCAATATTTGTTACAGCTTCTGTTGGAACATTATTCTGAGATTCCCTAATTTCCTCTGATTCATCAGGCCTAATATCTAAAATAAAAATTTTTCAAAACAAAATTTAATAATTTTTATTTTAAATAAATAAATAAAAATTAGTTAAAATAAATTAATAATACAAATAAAAATTAATATAAACAAATTTAGAAAATATTTTTAAAATATATTTGGTAACTAAAACTTAAAATTTAAATATAATTTATCAAATTCCCATATTATTGCCATTTTTCTAAAATTTCAATTAAAATCAATAACTGTTTTAAAATTCATACAGGATCAAGATTCTAGAATGCAATCAATTATGAATTAACACCAAGAAGTAACTATTTTATTTTATTTTCTTATACTTTCGCAATGTGTAGCAGATTTCCCTTTCTTCTTTTTACAAAATTAGCCTCTGCAAACATTACTTTTTTTTGCATTTGCATTTCTTTAAATTTATTTAACTTGTTTCTAATTATGCAGTTTTTAAAATTAGAAAATATTAACCTCAATGCTTTATATTTTTCATATTTTTAAACTCCTTAATACAACCAATTATGAAATTAAAAATATCACTAGTATATAATTATCATAGTGTTCTACACTAGCAATATATTTTATATATTACTCAGTATATATTTATTTAAAGTAAGAAATGAATGTATTATTTTAATTTTATTTGAAATATAATGAAAATTATTATTATATTTAGTATCTATAATTTATATNATATACGTGTATGCAACCATATTTAATAATCAAGTTATCTGAAAGAAACAAAGGTCAAAAGAAGGTTACATCTGTTTAGTGTTAATCTTTTATTTATTTTGGGCTATCAAGAGTTATCTGTGTTATATCTCTATAAGAAAAATAAATTATTTAATTTTTTATAGGAGTTCCATACTTTTGTTTATTAAACAATTACATTATATTATTATGATATATTTTGCTAGGAGTACATTAACAGCAAAAAATTCAAGTCATTTATCTGATCTTTCTAGATGAAATAGAACAGATTAATGATACTTGAACTCTGGTTTATTTCATCTAAAATAAATATCTTGTAAATATATACATATAAATTAAAACTGCTCAGGATATGTTATATGTTAAGTTATATTTGAAGGAAAAAATATATATAAGAAAATCAATTAATCTTAATTCATGAGTTTACTAGTGGATTTATTCATTTAATTAATATTTAAATTTTAATGCTTTTTTTAATAAATAGTTTTATTTAATTAAAATATTTTTATATATCTTTAGATTATATATTTTTTTAAATATTATTAGATTAATATTTTTTTTTAAATTTTTGTCAAATGTAATTGTATTTGATAATTGAAAAACAGTAATGATTCTGGAACATCTAGCTCACGCAATAATGAAACTTTAAGAGCACATGACTATCTTAATCAAAAATTGATTTCAATTTGTTTTTTTATTGCATTATTCAATTTATACTTAATTAGTGCTTTGGTTTCAATATCAAATAAAATAATTTCTTTTATAAATTATCTAGTCTTTTATTTGAATTTTTTCTAATTATTATAATGCCCAAAAAAATATATTTTTACATGACAATTTGACAACTAAATCATCACGGCAGACTTTTTCATTAATATATTCTAATAATATACTCTTATATATATTGTAAAATTCATAAATATGAATAGCATAATATATAAATTTCCAAACAACTATTCAATTTAAGAATGTCTGTTGTATATAGTCATTTTATATTATTATTCTTATGTTGGCAATGTAAATACAATACTCACTTGACAGTACATACAGTACCAATTGTCATATCAGACCAAGTTCAAAACACAGCTACTAAAAACAATTGTTTTATCACGTTTGTTTGCTTTTAGTATATGTATCTATATTTAAAAAGTTCTTGACTGTATGATATACATTTAATATTGCTGCTTTCTATAACATTATGTAAATGTTGTGATTAATATCTGATTTCCAGATTTTTATAAGTGTATGAGATGTGAAAGAAAAAACCACAGGCACATTGAATGCTTTAGCCATTTTCTACAGATGCTTTATTTCTTAAGTGAGTTCTGTGTGCTTATTAATTCTATCAATAGCCAAAATCTCTATAATGATATAGGTATTTTGAATATTGTGGATGTTTAAGATGTCTATGTATATGATGTAAATTATTTACTTCGCTTGTCACAAATAATATTTGTTCTATTTTTAATGGATTGTTTTATCTGTAATTATAGTTCTACCTTAATGCATTTTTGTATGATGTTTTCTAATATTGTTTGTAGCATGTATAATTAAGTAATTCAGGATCCTTGGCTAATTTTTCTATTTGCTCTTTGCAAATATCCATATCTTCAATTAGCAATAATAACCTTGTATGATTCAATAGTGAGTAAAACAACATTTTTGCATTAACATTAATGTGTTGTAAAGTCAATTTCTATATATTGCAAAAACCTCATAAGTGGTGTGTGCCTTATAAACACTCTCTCTGACATTGTCAAAAATCTGCAACCTTGTACTCAAAATTTTGCTCCCTCAAAACAAAATTTTCTTTTAGCTATCTTGTAAAATTTTACAAAATGCAGATACAAGGTTTTGATCACCAACCAACAATATAAATTTATCACCTTGCACTTTATCTGTCATAATTATACCTATTTAAAATATGTATCTTATATTATAGCTTCTGAATATTTAATAATTTGTATTTGTGTGCACACTTTTAGTATATTATACTTGTTATTTTGTTGAAAAAGAATGCATTATACTTGATATAATGCATTCTTTTTAGAACAAATAATGAAGTAATGTTAGTTTTATTTTACTTAAGTTGTAATAGAAAATATGTATAACCATTTTCAGGGGCATGAATATAAAACAACAATCTGGTTAGATACAAAATTGACTGAATAGAAAATAGAGTATTATATAAAGTTAAATGTAAATTACTTTATTTATATAGATGTTAATTTAAAAAGAAAAAAATTATAATGCAATTTACATACATAATGTTTCTGAATTTTCACAAGTTGATTCTTGACAAAATTCTTCATTAGAATTTATTAATGGTTCATCAACAAGAAAATTATCTGGAACAGGAGGTTCCTATAAAAAGAAACATTTATAGTATCATTAAAATAAAAACATATAATTATTTAAATCTAATTTTTTAAAACAATTGTAATGTTTATCAAATTTTAATATGAAAATATTAATTTAATTACAGAATATAAACTTTATCTTTAATTAACTTTATAATTAAACTGTTTGTCATATTATATGATAATCAGCAGTAGACGAAACCTTGAATGTTATTTTCATTTTCTTTTAAGAAAAATTAATTATTTTTATCATTTCATAATATTTTTTTAAATATGAAACTTATTTATAATAAATAATAACATACCTCATATATTGTTTCATTTGTCACTAAATTTGTTTCTGTTAAAATATTTAAATTATCTGTGGTAACCTCATCATTAAATTCTTTAGGAACACCTTGATATACTTCAAAATTTGAGGAATCTATAAAAAAAATCAGTTATTAAAAATACTGTGTGTTACAAAATAAAATTATAATATAGCTTACAAATAAATAATGCATAAAATCAAAACAATTATGAATAAATGAATAAGCCAATATACGTGTATGCAACCATATTTAATAATCAAGTTATCTGAAAGAAACAAAGGTCAAAAGAAGGTTACATCTGTTTAGTGTTAATCTTTTATTTATTTTGGGCTATCAAGAGTTATCTGTGTTATATCTCTATAAGAAAAATAAATTATTTAATTTTTTATAGGAGTTCCATACTTTTGTTTATTAAACAATTACATTATATTATTATGATATATTTTGCTAGGAGTACATTAACAGCAAAAAATTCAAGTCATTTATCTGATCTTTCTAGATGAAATAGAACAGATTAATGATACTTGAACTCTGGTTTATTTCATCTAAAATAAATATCTTGTAAATATATACATATAAATTAAAACTGCTCAGGATATGTTATATGTTAAGTTATATTTGAAGGAAAAAATATATATAAGAAAATCAATTAATCTTAATTCATGAGTTTACTAGTGGATTTATTCATTTAATTAATATTTAAATTTTAATGCTTTTTTTAATAAATAGTTTTATTTAATTAAAATATTTTTATATATCTTTAGATTATATATTTTTTTAAATATTATTAGATTAATATTTTTTTTTAAATTTTTGTCAAATGTAATTGTATTTGATAATTGAAAAACAGTAATGATTCTGGAACATCTAGCTCACGCAATAATGAAACTTTAAGAGCACATGACTATCTTAATCAAAAATTGATTTCAATTTGTTTTTTTATTGCATTATTCAATTTATACTTAATTAGTGCTTTGGTTTCAATATCAAATAAAATAATTTCTTTTATAAATTATCTAGTCTTTTATTTGAATTTTTTCTAATTATTATAATGCCCAAAAAAATATATTTTTACACGACAATTTGACAACTAAATCATCACGGCAGACTTTTTCATTAAACTTATGTGAAAATTTTCCAAACGATGACCTCCACTGAGGAGAATGTTGGAGGAAATAGTGGTATGAGCAAGAAAAATATTTTGGTTACAGAAGAATTACAAAACAGACTTTTTTCAGGTTTTTTGTTTATATACAAAAAAATCTTAGAATAATTAATAAGCATTTATTGGCTTATAGGGAAATGTTAATTGTGTTTTGTAAAAAATGGATTTTAATTTGTTTCAGGTCAGTGTTTATATCTTAATTTTTGCTTTTATATTTAATTTGTTAATGTCAGCTGAATACATTGTTTGTAGAGTGAAGAGGGGATAGGTTTTTTAAAATCCCAAAATGCATTGCTGCTATAACAAGTGTGATTAAAGTGTTTTGAACAAATTGATCTTTGTCTCCTGATTAAAACAGACTACATAAGAAAAAACTTAGGTTATTAGTCTCAGCAGAGGTTATCCTTTGGAAAATTTCCACATACATTTAAATATATTTTTCTTCTTTATCTTAGCTGGAATAAATGAATGAGTTATGCCATGTGTTGATTACTGTGCTACATTGCAGTTTTTAAACAGATATATTTTTCTTGTTTTGATTACATATTTATAACAGATGTTTACACATAAATAACATTCAAATTTATAATAGAAATATACTGTAAGATGTTTATGTTTCAATTTTTTCAAAATAATAGAAAAATTATGTTAAACATAAAATAAGAAATATTATCTCGTCATACTTTTTTAAAATACATTAATTTAATAGAAG